>NC_047507.1:39802875-39911256 GCF_902827115.2 Pseudochaenichthys georgianus | reverse complement strand
TAATTATCTGGTCTTAACATTGTGTTCTGACTTGGTTGCTTGATTGTTAGCAGCAGCCGTTTGGCTAACACCTTGCATGTACGGTTAAGCTTCATTATTTAACTCAGCCGGTGAGGGCAGTGCTCTCGCTGCTGCTCCCGGTAAACGCATGGTATGGTTGCAGTAGCGCTATATCGTGGTATTTACTGCTCCTAGTACTAGACTCCTAGCACTAGGACGATATGCAGAGAACAATCTTCACTGTGTGTGCTGTGTGCTCTGCATGTATGGCCATTAAGGAGGATTTCATCCTCCCAATATTATATTGTCTAGTGGGCAGCCGTTGGCTGACACTTTTAGGCACCGGCCACAGTTACTATTGTAACTAAGGTTCTAAGCCGTAAGTACTGGCCATAATTACTACTGTAACTACGGTTCCAAGCTGTGTAAGTACTGGCCATAGTTAATACTGTAACTACGGGGTTAAGCCGTAAGTACTGGCCATAGTTACTACTGTAACTACGGTTCCAAGCTGTGTAAGTACTGGCCATAGTTAATACTGTAACTACGGGGTTAAGCCGTAAGTACTGGCCATAGTTACTACTGTAACTACGGTTCTAAACCATGCAAGTACTGGCCAGAGTTACTACTGTAACTACGGCTCTATGCTGTGTAAGTATCCAAGCCGTGCAAGTACTGGCCAGAGTTACGACTGTAACTATGGTTCTAAGCCGTGTAAGTACTGGCCATAGTTACTACTGTAACTACGGTTAGATGCCGTGTGAGCCCTGGCCATGGTTACTGCTGTAACTACGGCTCTGTGCTATTCTATTCTTTAGAAGCTAGTTATCTGGTCTTAAACATGTGTGTTATTTGACTTGATCTCGCTTGATCGTTAGCAGCAGCCGCTCGGCTAACGTCTTGCGTATACTGTTAGCTTCTTTATTTTACCCAGTTAGGTGAAGGCAGTGCTCTCGCTCCCGCTCCCTCTACCGGTAATGCGGATGTAGCTACATCCCTTTTTCTGTTCGGCGAGTGGTAGCACCGCTCTACTCTTCCCGTTCAGCAGGTAGCCGGTGAAGGCTGTGTTCCCGCACCCGCTCCCGGTTACACTGCATCTGGCGTTCGACTCTAACTTAACCAGTGAAGGCAGTTCTCTCCCCCACTCCTGGTAGACGCCAAACGGCCTCGTTTTTCCGTTAAGCAGGTAGCCGGTGAAGGCTGTGTTCCCGCACCCGCTCTCGGTTACACTGCATCTGGCATTCGTCTCTAACTCAACCAGTGAAGGCAGTTCTCGCCCCCGCTCCTGGTGGACGCCAAACCGCCTTGTTTTTTCTGTTAAGCAGGTAGCTGGTGAAGGCTGTGTTCCCGCTCCCGGTTACGCTGCATCTGGCATTCGTCTCTAACTCGACCAGTGAAGGCAGTGTTCTCGCCCCTGCTCCTGGTAGACGCGGAACTGCCTTGTTTCTCCGTTAAGCAGGTAGCCGGTGAAGGCTGTGTTCCCGCACCCGCTCCCGGTTACACTGCATCTGGCATTCGTCTCTAACTCAACCAGTGAAGGCAGTTCTCGCCCCCGCTCCTGGTAGACGCCAAACTGCCTTGTTTTTTCTGTTAAGCAGGTAGCTGGTGAAGGCTGTGTTCCCGCACCCGCTCCCGGTTACACTGCATCTGGCATTCGTCTCTAACTCAACCAGTGAAGGCAGTTCTCGCCCCCGCTCCTGGTAGACGCCAAACTGCCTTGTTTTTCTGTTCAGCAGGTAGCTGGTGAAGGCTGTGTTCCCGCACCCGCTCCCGGTTACACTGCATCTGGCATTCGTCTCTACCTCAACCAGTGAAGGCAGTTCTTGCCCCCGCTCCTGGTAGACGCCAAACTGCCTTGTTTTTTCTGTTAAGCAGGTAGCTGGTGAAGGCTGTGTTCCCGTCTTAATTTAACCAGTGAAGGCAGTGTTCTCGCCCCCGCTCCTGGTAGACGCTAAACTGCCTGGTTCCGTTAAGCAGGTAGCTGGTGAAGGCTGTGTTCCCGCACCCGCTCCCGGTTACGCTGCATCTGGCACTCGCCTCTAGCTCAGCCAGTGAAGGCAGTGTTTTCGCCCCCGCTCTTGGTAAACTGCCTTATTTACTAATCCAGCTAGGTGAAGGCAGTGATCTCGCTCCCGCTCCCTCTGCCATAACGTGGGTGTGATTACATCCCTCTTTCTGTTCGGCGAGTAGCAGCAACGCTCTACTCTTTCCATTAAGCAGGTAGCTGGTGAAGGCTGTGTTCCCGCACCCGCTCCTGGCTACGCTGCATCTGGCTACCTACAGAATGGTTCATTCATGTAGCGCCTGTAGGGTTTCTCTTGAGCCCGAGGACGGCCACGACCGCTGCCCCTCCTGCCTCGGCCGCTTCTGGCGGTCAGTGGGGACGAAATTCGAGCATCTGAGGGAGGTTCTCACGGTAAACGCCTGCATGAGCTGTAGCTGCATGCCTCGGGTGCTCAGAGTGGCTCGAATCACTGAGGTGGAACGTCTGGCAGCAGCCAACAGACACCTCTCCTTGTCACGTACTCCTCCAGATCAATTCGGCCGTTCCCGGCGACTTGAGGGAGCGATGGCTTTGTGTGCTCCCCCCCCCAATAGAAGGACTAGAAATAGGCTGTCCTCTAAAGTGGAACGGCTAGCTGCCGATAGGGGCATGATGAAGTCGCCTCTTGGCCCTTCAGCCTGGGCCCGGTGTAGGGGCTAGCGCCCCTCCTTCGGTTGGCACCCCTCCTTCGGCTGACGCACCTCCTCCGGTTGACGGAGAGTCCTCCGTCGCGTACCAGTCGAGCCAGGGGAGCTGTTTAGATCAGCTGCCCTGGAGGCACTGGAGTGTGCCGCCCAAGCTAGGCAGACCAGGCAGCAGCACTCGGGTCCTCGCAGACCTGTGCCCACTCCCAGCAGGCCCAGGGGCCGCTCTAGCAGCCGCTGGATTACAGGGGTGGTCTGCAGAGGTCTTAGCGGCCCACTCAACCGCCTCCCAATGACTTTCGTGCCACATGTCACCCGCCTTCCAGGCGGCCTCGTGCCCCAGAGCCTTACCGGAACCCCCCCAAGAGGCTCTAGGGTCCGGGGGGCTGGGCTCTGAAATCCCGGGGGTGGTCGGCGGCTGCTTTCCCAGCAGCAGCTCAGTTTCTGGGCAGTCTGTACTTCCGTCCCTTGGGTGGTTTTCACCTTAACCCAGGGGTACGGACCGCAGCTCCGGCCCCTAGCCTTCGGCTGGGTCTAATTGACAGTCGTTAGCGATCCGGCAGGGGCCCTACCTCTGGGCCAAGAGTTGTCCGTCCTTTTGTCCAAGGACGCAATCAACCCAGTAAGACCCTCTGCTTAGCCAGGGGGTTCTACTCGGCATACTTTCTCGTGAGCAAGAAAGTCGGCGGATTTCGCCCGATCTTGGAGCTCAGAGGAATCAACAGATTCCTGAAGGTGCTGCCATTCTATATGCTGACTACTGCATACGCACAGGTGGAGTGGTTCCCAACCGAGGGATGCCTACTTCCACGTGGGCCGGGCAAGAGGGTGCCTTATATTCAGTTCCTCCGGCCCTTGGGCAGACTGGCAGCTGCCTCGGCCGCTGGGCCCTTAGGCCCGCTGTCGTTGTGCCCCATGCAGATGTGGCTGAACAGCCTTCACTTGGACGCCAAGTGGCACAGGCACAGTGAAGTCAGGGTGTCGCAGCATTGCTCCACTCTCCGTCACGCTGGAGGGGCAAGGCCTATCTCTGGTAGGCGTGCCCATGGGCGCCATCCCATCCCGCCAGGAGACCATCACCATAGGTGCATGCCTCTCAGGGTGGGGTGCAGTGCGGCAGGGCAGGACCGTTCAGGGTCAGTGGTCTGCCCAGCAGAGTGCGTGCCGGGTCAACGTGCTAGAGCTTCGGGCCGTGCAGCTTGCACTCACACACTTTCTACCCCAACTGGGGGGCAAGAATGTGCGTGTTCCTTGGGGACAGCATGTACATTGTTGCTTAGACAACAGTCCCTTCTAGATAGTGGACGTTCTCACTCCACTCTGAATTTATGTGGCTGCGATTCTGCCCAACATGTTCGGGTCGACGGCGCCACGGCGGGGTGCCACAGGTCGGTGTCCCTCTTTATGAGAGGGGCTTTACGGCAGCGTCCCCCTTGCACCCCGAGGGCTCCGGCTTGGGACCTGCCCTTGCTGCCGGATGCCCTATCACCTCCTCCCTTCGAGCCCCTGGCCCAGGTGGGGCTTAGGTGGCTGCCCACAAAGGCAGCATTTCTGCTTGCCATAGCCTCAGGGAAGAGAGTCGGGGAGTTGCATGTCCTCTCCATAAACAATACATGCCCGAGGTGGGACTCTCATGCGTTGCCCTTTGGGCAAATGTGGCATTCCCGCCCGGGGTCCTTCCACAAACTCACTTCAATCAGCCTGCCCAGCTGGCACGCTTTGACATTCAGGAGTACGGCGCATCGAAGTTGCTGTGCCCGGGGGGTGCCCAAAGGGCGTATATCAAGGCTACTGCCTGTATACGGCAGGAGGAGCAACTCTTGAGTTTGCCCTGGCGGCACTAAAGGAGGTTAGGCCCTCTAACCAGTGGCTTCCCCACTGGGTTGTCGATACCATCTCACAGGCTTACGGGGCCAGTGGCCGCCCCCTGCCACCAGGCTGAGATGCCACTCTACAAGGAGCATCTCAACATCTTGGGCTGCCCTGAGAGAGGTGCCCCTGGAGACCATCTGCGCCGCGGCGTCTTCTGGCACATTCTCCAGTTGTCATCAGGTCAATGTCGCCACTCCCCATTCTTTGGGCGTGGTCCTTTTGCCGAGCTCCGCTGCTTCCAGTGGTGAGCAAGGGCTTGGATTCTTCATGACATTGTTGGTATAGGTCATCCAGTGCTAAAGCACCGCCTCTGGCGGTCAGTAGGGACGAAATAGAACGATAGTTACGGCTGTAACTACGGTTCTATGAGTCCCGGATGACCGCCAGAGTTCCCTGTCACTCAGAATTCTTGTGTGCTCGCGAGAAGATTCGGGGAACAGATCCTCTGACAATACCGGCGGATATAGCCGGTGTCACGTGGGTCACAGGTGACTTTGTTGTTATTGGTACTCGAGCTGCGCATGCGCGCGATGGACATATCCAGTGCTAAAGCACCGCCTCTGGCGGTCATCCGGGACTCATAGAACCGTAGTTACAGCCGTAACTATCGTTTCTTATTTATTTCAATATCTACTACTTCAGCTCCCATATTGATCTATTAATTTTCAATGTTATTCACTCCAACTTCAGACCACTCGATTATTCACTCCTCGTTTTAAATTCAACGCTCTTTCTTCATGCATTTAAGAAGAGAGCAAACAGGAGAGAGAAAAAAGAAGGAGGGGGGTGTGGGTACTCTCACAGGCACCCCGGCTGGAACAGGCATTCCAGGAGGAGGGGGGCTTCCTTGAAACAAGAATGACTTCGTATCTATTTATCTGACTAGGTTAATATGTGTTCACTTGTATTTATTAATACACTGGACAAATCTTGTCGTTACTCTTAATGTCCTTATTCTTATTTATTTGAATGTCCTGTTAATTCAGACGTGCACACAGTCTGAATTCAAAGTTTTCAACGTGGAGCAACACAGAATATTGAAGAACAAAGGGCAGCAGCTGACCACAAATGAGCTTCCTCTGTCTGATGAAGCTCCCAGCTTCTGCAAACCTTCTCCTGTCACTATGTTTCTGCTCTCTCTTCTCAATTATTACACAGAATCGAGTTTATTACAGAATTTTACCAGCGAGTCAGCCGTGCAGGACTAGACTACCTCACGGAGACCTCGCTGGTTCATTTTACTCTCTTTTTAGGGAGCTAAGGTACTGGACTGCAATACCAGACTCTTACACACACTATCTACAGTACTGTATTTTCACACACACACTTAGTGCACTATAGGTCCGGACTGCTCTACCCGACTCTTATAGCCACCTAGTGCTCCATAGGTCAGGACTGCTCTACCTGGCTCTTATAGACACACTTATCTACAGTATACTGTATTTTCACACACACACTTAGTGCACTATAGGTCCGGACTGCTCTACCCGACTCTTATAGCCACCTAGTGCTCCATAGGTCAGGACTGCTCTACCTGGCTCTTATAGACACACTTATCTACAGTATACTGTATTTTCACACACACACTTAGTGCACTATAGGTCCGGACTGCTCTACCCGACTCTTATAGCCACCTAGTGCTCCATAGGTCAGGGCTGCTCTACCTGGCTCTTATAGACACACTTATCTACAGTATACTGTATTTTCACACACACACGTAGTGCACTATAGGTCCGGACTGCTCTACCTGACTCTTATAGCCACCTAGTGCTCCATAGGTCCGGACTGCTCTACCTGGCTCTTATAGACACACTTATCTACAGTATACTGTATTTTCACACACACACTTAGTGCACTATAGGTCCGGACTGCTCTACCCGACTCTTATAGCCACCTAGTGCTCCATAGGTCAGGACTGCTCTACCTGGCTCTTATAGACACACTTATCTACAGTATACTGTATTTTCACACACACACTTAGTGCACTATAGGTCCGGACTGCTCTACCCGACTCTTATAGCCACCTAGTGCTCCATAGGTCAGGACTGCTCTACCTGGCTCTTATAGACACACTTATCTACAGTATACTGTATTTTCACACACACACTTAGTGCACTATATGTCCGGACTGCTCTACCCGACTCTTATAGCCACCTAGTGATCCATAGGTCAGGGCTGCTCTACCTGGCTCTTATAGACACACTTATCTACAGTATACTGTATTTTCACACACACACGTAGTGCACTATAGGTCCGGACTGCTCTACCTGACTCTTATAGCCACCTAGTGCTCCATAGGTCCGGACTGCTCTACCTGGCTCTTATAGACACACTTATCTACAGTATACTGTATTTTCACACACACACTTCGTGCACTATAGGTCCGGACTGCTCTACCCGACTCTTATAGCCACCTAGTGCTTCATAGGTCAGGACTGCTCTACCTGGCTCTTATAGACACACTTATCTACAGTATACTGTATTTTCACACACACACTTAGTGCACTATATGTCCGGACTGCTCTACCCGACTCTTATAGCCACCTAGTGATCCATAGGTCAGGGCTGCTCTACCTGGCTCTTATAGACACACTTATCTACAGTATACTGTATTTTCACACACACACGTAGTGCACTATAGGTCCGGACTGCTCTACCTGACTCTTATAGCCACCTAGTGCTCCATAGGTCCGGACTGCTCTACCTGGCTCTTATAGACACACTTATCTACAGTATACTGTATTTTCACACACACACTTAGTGCACTATAGGTCCGGACTGCTCTACCCGACTCTTATAGCCACCTAGTGCTCCATAGGTCAGGACTGCTCTACCTGGCTCTTATAGACACACTTATCTACAGTATACTGTATTTTCACACACACACTTAGTGCACTATAGGTCCGGACTGCTCTACCCGACTCTTATAGCCACCTAGTGCTCCATAGGTCAGGACTGCTCTACCTGGCTCTTATAGACACACTTATCTACAGTATACTGTATTTTCACACACACACTTAGTGCACTATAGGTCCGGACTGCTCTACCCGACTCTTATAGCCACCTAGTGCTCCATAGGTCAGGACTGCTCTACCTGGCTCTTATAGACACACTTATCAGTACTGTATTTCTTTACCGTGACTAAGAACACTGAGAACGCCGCTGACAACTCTAACATTTTTGTAGTAAAGCCAATCACAGATTTTGGTAATCAACAGGTATCTGTTTTACCTTTGTATCATGTAGGACGCCCTGGTGTAGTTGTCAGTGGTGTCCAGGTGTCCTCCCCTGGACTGAATTCGTCCGCTAGCTGTCGGTGGTCCTCCTATAGACCAGCACTCATCACGTCGCAGGTCACCAAATTGTAGGAGCAGACACAGTTGTGGTGGCTTAAAGCCCAGCTCTGCTCCGCGCCGTCCGTTTAGATGAGCTTGGTCAGATTAATAAGAAAAGGAGTTCAAAACACCAGCATACAAGTTATAACAATAATCTGATTTTAATGGTAAAAAGACACAATACGAAAATACAGAGTGCCCTGTAACAGAGCACTCCGGGCTCCCCGCTCCACCGCCGTGCGATACAGGTATCGGGACCGGCCAGTCAGCAACAGGGGGCACCGTGCATGAATAAACAACAGTATATATGGACCTTTTTGGGCGGAGAGTCACTGCTTATCTTCCACCGGACTTCACTCCTTTAATTTCCCAGGGAAGGTTTCACACAAACTATTCTTTCTCAAACAATCAAACATTGTACACAGATATATTAGTATCAAACATTGGACCCAAAAAGAACCTTGAAAAGGACATGTGTGTGTGTTTGGTAAAGAGGGTGTGTGTGTGTGTGTGTGTGTGTGTGTGTGTGTGTGTGTGTGTGTGTGTGTGTGTGTGTGTGTGTGTGTGTGTGTGTGTGTGTGTGTGTGTGTGTGTGTGTGTGTGTGTGTGTGTGTGTGTGTGTGTGTGTTGATATCTTAGTCAGGGAGTGTGTGTGTCAGGGTGTCTGGGAAAGTGTATGTGTGTGTGTGTTGGTATCTTGGTCAGGGAGTGTATTGTGTGTGTGTGTCAGGGTGTCTGGGAAAGTGTATGTAAGAAGGTTTATATATATAGGATTACTTAAAAACAGTCCCAAATAATACATGTTCACTTCAATACAGTTCAAGATAATACCTGTTTACTTTAATACAGTTTAGAACAATATCTGTTTGCTTTAGCGATGAGGACCGTTCCGCGTGAAGCCGGAAGAGCCACATTTGAGCCAGTGATGCCTTCTCGAGAGACTGAAGGCGTGCGTCAATTGTTTGCGTGAAGAAGCCCATTTCCATTAAGCCCGGAGGAACTTCCGTGGAGCCCGATATCCTTGTCTTTTACTCCCGCGTCCGGGTTTGCGGGGCGGCCGGCTGGACCCGCTAGCCGACTGGGGAATGCCGTCTGTAGCTTAATCCGCAAGACTGCAGAGCTGATGAATAATGCCTGGAGCTGGGACGAAGCCCTGCTGCTGCTTGCGCGTTGACACCTGGAAGACAGCTGATAGAAAAGGGGAGAGCATATATAGAGGGATTAACAGGTGCGATAATTAGGCTTGTGAATGGAGGGAAGTGATATGTTGGCTAAGGAGTGGCGCTCCCTGTCATCCAGTGGAGGGAGCGAGTATTGCCATGACGAGCAATACGGAGTGATAGGTCTTCCTGCCTGAACTTGCGCTGAGCTTCATTTCTCACTAGAGGTTTCTCAATACTCTAATCTCCCCTCCTCAACTCCTCGGTCCTTCGGCAGTGACCCGGAAATGAATTTCAGCGCGACCATGTTGAAGGACATCTAATTTCTCTAAATGCACATCGAGGACCGAGGATCGAGTGTCGAGCGTCGAGGAGGCTCTCTGGAGGAGCTCTAACCGAGGAGACACTGATGGTTCCTCCACGGCTCCTCCGCGGACGCATTTCCGGGAACGGTGGAGGCTTTACGCACGGCCGGACTTATCTCAGCCAATGACAGCTCTGCATGCATCCCCTGGATATTATTTTATTAACTGCTTTCATCGCGACGCGATGTTTCCAGAGAGCTGTGAGGTCCGTGCAGAAAGCAGAGCAGTGTGTGAAATATATATCACTCAGTATAACAGGCCTACATTACTTTCTGTATTTGTATGCTGTAGTTTAGTAGATATCTACAAACAAAGAGTCGATATTTTTCTAAGACCATTTAGTGCTTCACATAATAAAATACAGCAACAACGGCTGTAGCCTGATTATGCTTTGGCGCTATAGGTGTGTGTGGTAGAGTTAGGGCTGGGCGATTTGGCCTAAAAATAAAATCTCGATTTTTTTTTCTAACTAATGGACAATTTTCGATTTAAACCTCGATTTTTTCTGTTTTTTTCTAAACAAACCAGACCAAGGCAACATTTAAATACATATTTTCTTTATTAACACAATAAAAATAAATGAGATTACCAAGTAGTCTAGGCCTATGTGAACAAATCAGTTGTTCAAGAATAAAAATAAATAAATAAAAACAGCACCACGGCACTTGGCTGTCATTAATGTGCAAAGATTTTTTTTAAAAATCTCTTGTAGGCCATCCCTGAAAAAACTTGTAAAATGAAATACAACAAATAATAAATAATGATAATGAAATGAATAATAAAAAAATACCCTCAAACAAAATAACATCCCTTTAACTTTCTAGGAAGTTGTCTTTCTACAGACCTTACACAGAACAGTTGTTTGTTCTATGTATGACCGCTTGTACCCGAACCACTTCCATACAACTGAAGTAGCACCTTTTTTAGGAATGAGTTCTTCATCTGTGTTCGTGGACATTTTTATGGTACATCTGTCGGTGAAGCGGTGAATGTGATTGTAGTAGGCTATGTGACTACCCGATCTGCAGGTCTGCACATGCGCACAGTGTTATAAATTAAAATCAATGTTTTTGATGGCATAAAGTACCTTAAACATACCGTCAGTTTAAATGCTGTTTTATACTGAAAAACCAGAAGTTCTCGTGCGCAGTTGTTAAGCTTTTATTCTGAAAATCCTTCATCTCCGGTTAGCATTTAGCATGTGGCTAATATACTATAGAGGTGAATTTAGTAGCGATATGACACGGAGTGTTGCACACCGAAACCTACTGATTTCAACACGACAACTACTGTATAGACGTCGAGATATTATTATTGCTGAATATTAAATGGAGGTACAGTTTATTTGAATATGTTTGTTTACAGACGTGGGTAGCATGAGACAACAACCGGAACTACCAGAAATGAAACCAGCCGTGAAGTTTTTCCTGTCTTGAGTATTGATTTCAGCGTTCAAAACCATATTAAATGAAAAGTCATGACCCGATGCAGGACTCTGTAGACTCCTAGTTATTCTTTCTTGGAAGTCGTTCATTGACTGTTCAATGGCCTGGATTGTCTCACGGCCCGTCCACACAGCGGCGTGCGTTGACGCTTGCCGGCGGGCGTGTCTGACACTCAACCAACAACCAATCACATGAATCTCCCGCCCCTGACACACAAGCAGCGGTTTGATTGGCTAGAGCTTGTACTGACATATGATTCGATTGGCTGACGCTTCTGCCGAGGCGTCAAAAGTTGAACATAGCTCAACTTTTGCAGCGAGCCACGCCAGCAACGCTCCGCGTCGCTTCCCACGATGCAGTTCGGCTAAAAGTGACGTCACCCCATTCAAAGTGAATGGGCAGAAGCGTTGGAAGCTTCAACGCACGCCGCTGTGTGGACGGGCCATCATCGTGCCTGATTATAGCTGCATGGTTGGATGTTATTTGTGCTGTCAAGCTTCCAATTATAGTCAGAGAGCGACAGCGCCTGGTTGCCGACCTCGCCATGTGCGGAGTTGTTGCTCGCTTGTGAAGGTAACTCACAGTCCTCCTCGCCTCCGCCGTCGCTGTCATTGTTGTCGCTTTTCTTTGTCTTCATGCCCATGACAAACCGCGTACAGTCGACACCAAGTCAAAGTCACTCTTAGAAGCAGGCCTTGCAAGTTTAGATGGGAAATTAGTAGGGCAAATGACAAATAAATGTTAAATGGTGACAGAGCTCTTCCGATTAGAAGCTTACTCCGTCATTCGCCAAACCGGACTCCCTGCTATTGAGCTATTTGTTGTAGTAGTAACCAATAATAATACTGCATGTAGTGGGAGCGTTTTCCAAATCTGTTCTTATATAATAAAACAAATATTTTTTGTATTCACCGATGCTTTAGGCCTCAAATTCTGACCATTGTGGAGGGGTTTGTAGATTTTATTTTTGTCAAGTGGTTACAAACGCCATTTGCTCTTGACACAGACAGATGTATTGAGTTAGGGTTGTGCTGTATGCCAGTTATGTACAGAGACGGCTGGCAGATGGAACAACCGTAAACATTAATGTTATATCTCCAACCAAATAACAGAACTCCGAAGGCTGCTTGGACCTAAGTGTCTGTAGGCTCTATTTGTTCTTTTCCTTTGCATCTGTTTAGTGTTTTGTATTTATTACAGCATTATTGGTGCATGCTCTGGGTTACATTATACTGTAGCGCCAGGAAAAGGGAGTCGGAGGCGGTGTATTCAGAACGGAGTTCCACTCTTTATTATCCATTAATCACAGAGAGGTTAACACATCAACTGCTCTGCTTGACGAGCTAGCAGGAATGGAGGCTAACTCTCCAGGTGTTCCCACTAAAGGGTCCGTGTGGCAACACAATAAGAGAGGTGAATTATGTCCCATAACGTGTCACCACACAAGCCCCCCCAGAATTCACGTGTAAACAAAATCCGTATGGCGGGGAGGAACAATCCGCCTGCCCCCACGAGACCTGCGCACCGGAGTCGGTACAGTGACCTCCGCCCGTGCGGCCCCTGACAGAGGAGGGACCGGAACAACAGGTCCACACTCCCTGACAGGAATCAAAGCCGGGGGTCGGCCCCGTCTCGGCGGCCGAGCCAGCACCACCGGCCGGTCCACGTCCAAGTGAGCAGCCTTCACCCGGTCAACCGAGACGTGCTCAGCCTTACCGCCCATGTCGACCACCAGGTGTTTTTCACCGTGTTCCAAAACCCGGAAAGGTCCGTCGTAAGGGGGCTGCAGGGGGCCTCTGTGTGCGTCGTGACGGATGAAGACGTGCCCAGCCGAGCGTAGCTCCGCGGGAACTTGAGACCCTGGCGCACCGTGCTGAGTAGTCGGGACTGGAGCGAAAGCCTCCGCCGCGTCACGCAGAAAAACTCGCTGGGCCGTGGTAGACCAGGGAGCTGATGCATTTGGGAGGAAATCCCCCGGAACTCTCAGCGGCTGACCGTAGACCATCTCCGCTGTAGAACACTGCAGATCTTCCTTAGGTGCGGTCCTCAGGCCCAGCATCACCCAGGGCAGCTTGTCGACCCAGTTACCGTCCGTAAGGCCGGCCTTGAGGGACGCCTTCATGGAGCGATGAAAGCGCTCGCAGAGGCCGTTAGCCTGAGGGTGGTAAGCGGTAGTCCTGTGCAGCTTGACCCCCAAACTGCCTGCCACAGCGTTCCAGAGCTCGGACGTGAACTGAGAGCCCCTGTCTGAGGAAATGTCTGACGGGGTGCCAAAACGACAAACCCACGTTGCAATGAAGGCCCGGGCAACATCTGCGGCTGATGTCGAAACGAGCGGAACTGCCTCCGGCCAACGGGTCGTTCTGTCCACCATGGTGAGGAGGTAGGAAAACCCCTGAGAGGAAGGCAACGGACCAACCAGGTCAATGTTGACATGATCAAACCTCCTCTCAGGCACCAGGAAACGCTCCAACGGGGCCTTCGTGTGGCGGTGCACCTTAGCGCGTTGACAAGCCACGCACTCCCTGGCCCAAGACCTCACATCCTTTTTCAGCCCATGCCAGACGAACTTCGCGGCCACCAAGCGCACCGAAGGTTTAACGCCGGGGTGTGATAGGCCGTGCACCGCTTCGAACACAGAGCGCCTCCAGCTGGCAGGGATGACAGGCCGCGCCAGGCCCGTGGAAACGTCACACAGGAGGGTAATGCCCGCGTCGCCGAACACTACGTCCTCCAAGCGCAGCCCCGCGCCCTCCACCTTCAGAGCCTGGACGCCGGGATCTGTGACTTGGTCCGCCGCCATGCGAGTATAGTTCAGGCCCAACTGGACGGCACCGATGACGACTCTGGAGAGGCAATCAGCAACCAGGTTCGACTTGCCAGCCACGTGCTTAATGTCCGTAGTGAACTCTGATATGTAGGAAAGCTGCCGCTGCTGACGTGCCGACCAAGGCTCCGCCACTTTTGACATGGCGAAGGTGAGCGGCTTGTGGTCGACAAACGCCGTAAATTCACGGCCTTCCAGCATGAAACGGAAGTGCCGCACGGCCAAATAAAGTCCAAGGAGCTCTCGGTCAAAGGCGCTGTACCTGCGTTCTCTGGGCGTCAACTGGCGGCTGAAAAAGGCGAGCGGCTGCCAAGCGCCCTCCACCCACTGCTCGTGCACTGCGCCGACCGCGTAGTCCGACGCGTCCGTGGTGATGGAGATGGGAGCCGTAGATGATGAGTGTGCCAGCAAAGCCGCCTGAGCCAACGCGGTCTTGACCTCAGCAAAAGCGCCGTCCGCCTCTGCTGTCCAGTCGATCGCCTGGACGGGGGTCTTGCCTTTCAACGCTTCATACAGCGGCCGCATGATGTGTGCGGCCCGGGCGATGAAACGGTGGTAGAAGGTCACCATCCCCAGAAACTCACGGAGCGACCGGGCTGTGAGCGGGCGAGGAAAAGCCGCAACAGCCTCCACCTTCGCTGGCAGAGGTGTCGCACCGCCCTTGGTGACGCGGTGCCCCAGGAAATCGATGTCCGACACCCCGAACTGGCACTTTGCCGGATTGATGATTAATCCGTGTTCGTTGAGCCGTGTGAAAAGGGCTTGGAGGTGGGACAGGTGCTCCTGCACTGAAGCGCTGGCGACGAGTATGTCGTCGAGGTAGACAAACACAAACGGCAGGTCCCGCAGTACCGAATCCATCAGGCGCTGGAACGTCTGAGCGGCATTCTTGAGTCCAAAAGGCATCCGCAGGAACTCAAAAAGTCCAAAAGGTGTTATCACTGCCGTCTTGGGAATGTCCAGGGGGTGCATGGGCACCTGGTGGTATCCACGCACCAGGTCCACCTTGGAAAACACCCCCGTACCGGCCAGATGAGCCGAAAAGTCCTGAATGTGCGGCACCGGATAGCGGTCAGGCGTAGTGGCGTCGTTGAGTCGGCGGTAATCCCCGCACGGGCGGAACCCGCCGTTCGGTTTGGGGACGACGTGCAGGGGGGAAGCCCAAGGACTGTCAGAGCGGCGGACAATGCCCAGGCGCTCCATGGTTGCAAACTCCGCCCTCGCCACAGCCAGCTTAGAAGGGTTCAACCGCCGGGCCCTGGCGTAGACAGGAGGCCCCTCGGTAGTGACGTGGTGCTCCACGCCATGCTTAGTGGTAAGCGCAGAGAAGGTGGGCAGCGACAGGTCTGGAAACTCGGCCAACAGTCTGAGAAAAATGTCTGCCCCTGACAGCGAGCCCGACAGCCCGTCGTACGCTGCGCTGCCAAGTGTGCACACGAGGGAAGAAAACGTCAAGGCATCAATCAAACGCCTATTCTTAACGTCCACTAAGAGTCCATGAGCACACAAAAAATCCGCTCCGAGGAGGGGAAAAGAAATGTCCGCTGTCACGAAATCCCAGCTGAAACGCTGTCCTCCGATGCACAAACACATAGGCCTCACGCCGTACGTGCGAATGGGACCGCCGTTAGCCGTCGTCAATCGCGGTCCGTGCCCCCCACGGGCGACATTTTCACTCGACGCTGGAACTACGCTCCGTTGAGCGCCCGTGTCACACAGAAACAGGCTCCCCGAAACGCTGTCGCTGACGAAGAGGAGCCTGCACGTGCCGCCGACGCTCAGGGCCACTACCGAGCGCCGGCCCCTCCGTTTCCCGGGGGTTTGTAGCTGCACGGAGCGATGCATCTCTTCGCCCTTGTCCCGAAACGTGCGTGGTAAGAGCACTCTCCGGTGTCTCCACGCCGGCTTGCCACAGCCGTGTCCGGCCCCCGCCATGCTGTCTTGACTGCAGATGGGCTGCTGCGCGTCGCGGCTAACGTCTCTGCACCGGGCTGTTGGCCGTGACAGGCGTGTTGGCCAGCGCCGTCTGGACCCGGGGAGGCAAGTGACGCAGGAAAATCTCCGTGAATAAAATCCGGGGATCTTCCCCCCCTAGCAGATTTAGCATTTTCTCCATTAGCTGAGATGGCTTGCTGTTTCCCAGGCCTTGAATGTCAAGTAACTGGCGGGCCCTCTCCTTAGCAGATAAGCTAAATGTCTTAAGGAGAAGGGCCTTAATCGCCTCATATTTGCCATGATGTGGGGGGGCTGCGATGAATCCCACCAACCTGGACGACGTAGAGCAGCCCAGCGCTGCTACCACATGGTAGTATTTCAGGTCCCCGTCACGGACCTGTCGGCAGGCGAAGTGCGCCTCCACATGTGCGAACCATCCCTCCGCGGCGTGCTCCCAGAATTCCGGCAGCTTTACGAACACATCGCGTTCAGCCATGCTCGTTAATTTTCCGGAAACTTTCTCGGAAACGTCAGGGTCACCAGTGTAGCGCCAGGAAAAGGGAGTCGGAGGTGGTGTATTCAGAACGGAGTTCCACTCTTTATTATCCATTAATCACAGAGAGGTTAACACATCAACTGCTCTGCTTGACGAGCTAGCAGGAATGGAGGCTAACTCTCCAGGTGTTCCCACTAAAGGGTCCGTGTGGCAACACAATAAGAGAGGTGAATTATGTCCCATAACGTGTCACCACAATACAGTATTATTAGGTATATAATGACTTCAATTATCTTCTTCTTCTATCCTGTCCATCTCTTTAACCACTTATCACACAGGTGACTAATTCATCATTTATATATTTTAAAAGTAGTGTTTATTGCTGTTTGTTCTGTTTTCCTGGACACAAAATGCGTTTTCACGGAATTACCCATTATATCTAATAGCTGACACATTTGCACCACCCGACAGTTGACGGCTAAATAGAGTGAAAATCAAAACCACATTCGTATGTGGGAGACAACCTTGTGTTGGCTGAGTTGGTCAACCGAAACTAGAACCACATGGACATTTAGTGAAATCTCAAACCAGCACAGACCTGAAGAAGAAGAGCAGCTTTCATACAAGATGAAAGAAAGCTGTTAATACATACAAGTGTGGACAAATAAATGTTTTCCTTTTCTTGAATTGAGTGTGCCTCTTTAGAAGAAAGATAAATCAGCTTTAAATCTAAATATTTCTTATTGAGGATTATCTGGAAAATTAGGAAACGTTTAAAAACAGGGTGCAGTGGGCTGTGTAACTGCATATCTTCAAGGTTTTAATGCTCCTGTCCTTTTCAGAACAAATGAGAAAAGTGTCTGTGTTGTATCTAGAAACGGTTTTCTGGAAAGTTAACACCCCATGTAAACAGAGAATTTGTTTCCAGCTTTTGTAGCTGTTAGCAGGTCTGAGAACAACAGCATATGTTAACGTTAAAGTGAGCAATGAGCCACAAAGGCCTCAGATGTCTGCGAGAATTTACTGTGTAATATATCTTTATTAGGGCTGTCAAGTTAACGCGTTAATAACGCGTTAACGCCACTAATTATTTTAACGCGATTAACGCATGTGTATTTTTTTTCCTCGGCCGTCCCGTAGTTTCAGAGCGCATCGAGTTTAAAATACCATCTACAAGCTGATGCTGCTGACAGCCCCGCTCTTGCCGCCCGCTTGTGGCAGACCACACTTCCACGCTCACCGGCAGGCACCGACTGGCCATCGGGAGGACCGGGAGGGTGTGTGTTTGTGTGTGGCTCGAGCGAGCGAGGGAGAGACCTTACGTGCATTACCGTACCGCAGTGTGAACGCGGCTATTGTTGTTGTTAGCATCTGGTGCTAGCTAGCTGCGCTAACGGATATAAGGAGCTGTTTTAATGAAAACAGAGGAGCGCCCTATCCACACAACTGCGCCGAGCACTTGACTTTATGCAGGAAGCAGACAGCGGGACATTGTACGAAAAGTCAGCACACTCATGATTGCAGCGTCCAGGCAGCTCCCGTTCGAGCATATGCCTTGAGTTGCACATAGCTCCAACGACCACACACACACACACACACACACACACACACACACACACACACACACACACACACACACACACACACACACACACACACACACACACACACACACACACACACACACACACACACCATTTGTATTGTATGAGAGAGGTTCCAGGTTGTTGTGTTTAATATTCATGAGAATAGTTGTCATTGTTCAAATGATAATAAACATTAGCATAAAGCATATTTGTCCACTCATATGTTGAGAGTATTAAAAACTTGAAAAATATTCCTCTAAGGTACATTTAGAACAGATAGAAGATGTGCGATTAATTTGCGATTAATCGCGATTAACTATGGACAATCATGCGATTAATCGCGATTAAATATTTTAATCGACTGACAGCCCTAATCTTTATATATACATTTAAGAGGCACTTTATAAGAAAATCACAAATGTAAGGTGTGGGCAATATTCCATTATACTTTTTGAATTTATTGATTCAAAATGGACCACTGGCCCCCGGGCCGTAGTTTGGACACCCCTGATCAAAAGGGAGATGGGTGCACATCTATATATGTAGAACTTCCAACTGCGTACATCAAGGAAGACGTATGTCCGTAGGCCGATGCATCTCGCTGGTTTCCTCAACAAAAAGCCACACTTATTTTTGCATTTCATATTGGATATTGCAAAAATATAAACGGTTTGTAGAGGATTTTCCTTGGTTTCGGCATGATAACATGTTGTGTTGTTCCCAACAACTTCAGAAGTCTCATTTAGCCACCTGCAAGCACCCTCAAGGCAGTCCATACTTGCCAACCCTCCCGATTTTCGCGGCAGACTCCGATGTCATATGTCTCCCGCATTTCTCCCGATTTCTGACAAAATCAGATTTACTCAGGACTGTTTCCACTCTGACTTTAATACAGCTACACCATTGTTTGGTTTCCATGGTTGTGCGTCTCTTTAGCAGCGCGCGCAACTCAAGAGGGTGAGAAAGATTGTCACAGAAAACTGAACAAGAATCGACAACACAACCCTCTGCTCACTCCTGTCCTGTAAAATACAGGTCCAGCCCACACATATGCTCCATCAAGGATGGTGCAAGGCAGTGCACTTACCACTACAATTGTAATTTATCAAAAATAAATAGATAGCAACAAAAATCTAAATAATGGTAAATATTTAACAGTTTGTTAGATAAGATATAAAATGTCAAATATTATATGTTTTTGCAAGAACCTGCACATTTGAAGTATTCCCCCTTAATTACTAAGGTAGTAGAAGTAGCAATAGGGACATTGGTGGTAAAATATCCCCTTTAATAACTTCTATAAGATTAGATTTAAATGTATTGTCATTACAAAAACTAATATAAAAGATGTGAAAAGCTTAAGTATATACAGTATGAACAGTAATATGAATGATGAACACATTCAACAGGGAGGCAGTAGGACATTTTAAGGAGTCATGTTCATGGTATGGCGTCATAGACAAAAGAAGATATATTCTGTGTTCCAGGAAACAGATATAAGGTTTGACCACCCATGATGCCATGTTCCTTTCATCTTTACTGAGCAGGGCAATCATATCAGGGGTTGGACCTTGCTGTGAGAGCAAAGGGGGAATGAAAACAACCAAAGCAACTGAAGTGCAGTGGAGAGAGGCACAAGACCCCTGACATATGGATATGTTTACCAACACATAGCAGGCCTGACTCTGGCTTCCATAAGACCCTCTTCAGCCTCTTCAAACTCACCCATTAAAGGTTTCCAGCAATAATGGTTTGCCCCGTTCCCTCTAACAATTGAACAACATGTATCAACCTTTTAGACCACGTACTACGAACCATTTAGCCGTAACAGTGCTCCTATAAATAAAGGATATATCGTCATATGTTCTTTTCTTTCTTGCATGCAGCTGTTGGCTTTCATATTTTTCATTCGAGTATAAAAAAATGTCTGCATAAACTTGAATCTCTTGTGAACATTAGTAGTAGTAATGATACCGCTTTCGTCTCATTAGTATGCATAGAAAGTGCCATGTGGACACGCCCCCAATTATGCAAATGAGCTAAGTCCGTCTCCCATTGGCCAATGAGCTAAGTCTCGCCTCCCATTGTCCCGCCCCCCATTCTTTGATGTGTGTGTTATCAGATTGGAGTGAAAGGCCCCCGGCGTAGTTATTTGATGTACTGTATAAGTGCTCTCTTTAAAGTTAAGGTATTTGACCCTTGCCCCTGAGAGTTGAGTAATTAGCCTTGTAATCAGATAGGATTGAAATGCCCCAGGCAGTCCCTTTGTTGTATAGTTCTTTGATGTATTGATTAAGACAGTCTCTATGAAGTTAAGTTATTTGACCCCTGCCCCTAAGAGTTGAATAATTAGCCTTGTAATCAGATATGAGTGAAAAGCCCCAGGCAGTCCCTTTTGTTGTCAAGTTCTTTCATGTATTGATTAAGCCAGTCTCTTTAAAGTTATTTGACCCCTCAGAGTTGTGTAATTAGCCTTCTGATGTATGCCCTTTGATGTTAATCTCTGTATAAGTGCCTACCCTCCCCCCTCCCAGCCTCCCTCCTTTGCCCCACCCCTCCTGAGGCTATGAGCCAGCAGAGGAGTGTATACAGATATGCTCAAAACTAAATTTAAAAAAAGACAGACAATTCAGCTTACCAAGTCACCTTTTTCAAAAAAGAAAAATGGCCGAGAGACGTCTCGATAAGGTTTAATCATCGAGAGGCCTGTGTAACAACTTACCACCATCCGTCTGAAGCGCCAGTCAAGAATTGAATGCAGTATCTGGGCCGGGTTCAGAGTACAGCCAAAAGATCTGTGCACAAACTTATCTCGCGCCCTCTTTTTGGTCATGGACGCGTTCGTGGGGGTTGGAGGAGGGGCTCAGGGAGGAAGGGGCAGACTTTCCCCTGTTTTTGACTGCAAAAGACTCTCACTTTTCTCCAAAGGGCTCCGCCTACCGTAAGAACAATTAACACACCCACATACACACACACACCCACATACACTAACATAACATAACTTGTTTGTAAAACGGACAGCACGTCAGTTTCAAGAAAGATGACACCGTGTTTATGCAGACATGCAAAATATCTGAAGCCCTATAAAAAAAGTTACAAGTATATTGTGTTGAAAATATCGCAAAAGTCGTAATATTGTATAATGTATTAGTTGCATGTTGTATTTTGCTAGAAATCACTAGGTAGTTTTATAAAAATATAATGGAAAAAAGGAGAGAAAGACAAAAAACAAAATATCACAGTATGTTGAAAAATATGAAAAAAGTAATGTTGTGTTTAAAATAACATGAAAGAAATCAAAGTAACGCCTCTAAAAAACATATATTTAGAAAAGTAATGTTAGTCATGTAAAGTTATCAAGACTGCTGTGTTTCATCGAAACAGTGTTAAATTCACAAACTTGCCTTTTAGAGAGACATAAAGAAAACGAAGAAGCATTCTGACCCAAGCACTGAAGGAATGAGGTATTTGCGGTCTACACTGACAGAGAAGAGACTGTCAGTTTGGCTGTACTCAGCATTTCATCAAAACGCACTAAAGCTGTTGATCTTAATACGTTTGTTAGGCGTTTTGCTGAACAAAATGGTAATCTCCGCATTCAGCTGTAATACACGTCAACTTGATGCTCTGCTCACGGATGAGCATACAAAACTATTAAGATGATGACCTTACATGTGTAAATATATTTTTTTCTTTGAGGGGGTCTGTCCCCAAAAAACAGTTTTAAGTCCTGAGAAAGTCAAATAAGACGGTGTGTAAAACTACACTGCCCAGCCAAAAAAAAGTAACCACTTTGATTGAACTAGGCCAGTAGGTAAAGACATTCCACTGGATAATAACTGAAGTATAAAAGAATGCATGACTGAAGTGATGGAGACCATGTTGAAGGCAAACAAAAAGAGAAAATAACAGGTCAAATCAAGCAAATCCCCCTCTCAGATTCCACAGCAACCAGAAGAACATAAATACTTGCTGGTGATTTGATTAATCAGCTTTGTGAGGGAATAAAAAATGCACAGTGCATTTCCTTAGCTGTGGGTGAGTCCACTGACACCGCTGACATTGCTCAGTTGCTGGTGTTTGTGAGTTTTTATGATGAGGCAAAGGAGGAGTTTGTTGAAGATGTGTTGGGCCTGACGAACCTACATTTATAAAGCAATAATGGGAATGCTGAATGAAAGAGGGTGCAGCTGCCTTTATTCATAACTGTGCAGCTCTTACACTGCGACTCTGAGGGATCAAGCACAGACACAATAACAATGAAAACTGCTGCATACAGATTATTTTTGTTTTTGCAACCTCGTGTTAAGAATCTTGTTGCAATTGTTTAAAAGTTTGAATGACCGTAATAAATGGACCTTTGTCTTATTGAAACATTTATTTTGGACCTTTAAGATTTGTATTTGAGTACGCCTGTGCTAAACCTTTAGGATTGTCTGTAGGCGTTTCACAGTGTTTTTAAAGTTTAAATGGAATATACAATGCATATTTTACTATGTTAGGAAAGTTATATACAAAACGTGAACGTTGATCGCTAGGTAGACAGAAAGTCCTGCGTAACGTAAATAGAGCAGTTTGGCGTGGACCTACAGGTAGCTTATTCCTGAGTGGCGTGGAAACGGTACAGTTTGTGGGTTGCGAGGTTTTATTCCTGCACGACAAAACCTGGAAACTCGATATTTTAGATCGGGTCGCCGTTTAAAACTGGGGTTAAATAACAGACCAAGGCTGAAAGCTAAAGGCCAGCGGTCTGTTATATGTTAAATCGGGGGAAGAGAACGCGAACCTCACCGAAATTGTGACGGGACCGGCTCTCGTTTCCCTTTGTCTGTAAACTTAATTTGAAAAGCTAACGTGTGATAAAGGAAACATCACATTATCAGCTGGACAAACTGTACGGGGAATAAATCTGTGTGATTTTTACCTAAAATACCTGTGTGAGCGATTGTATGTGGAACTCAGACAATGCACTCAGAAGAGTGAAGCTCATTTGTGGTCTGCTGCTGCCATCTAGTGGCTGAAAGGGGGTTACACACCCTTGACATTTTTTACAAGGGAAGCACGTTAATAGTAACAACGACAATAGCCCAGTATATTAATACAAGTGAACACATATTAATTAAGTCAGATAAATAAAAGCGAAGTGAATATGGAACGTCAGAATGGTTAAGACAATTGAGTTTTTGTAATATCATTAGTAGACATCAGTTATGTTGTTTACATGGCATTTAACAATTAAGACAGATAGTATGATTAGAAAGAGTCAGAGTGGAAAGGGTTGGAGGTAATGCGTCCCGAGATCTGGACTCCCCCTCTGAGTTAGAAAAGCCAAGAACCCGACCCTCCAAGCAGACAAAAGACCTAACCCAACAGGAGGCTCCTCCTTCTCCATCGAACAGACAGAGAACCAGAGCTGGAACAACAACAACAACAACAACAACAAGACTGCAGCCAGAACTATCTCCACCTGTGGCACCCAGAACCAAACAGCTTGCTGACAGGCAGAGATCTACGCTCATCAGTCCCTCAGACGGGACCATGAAGTTCCAAGCTGAGCCACGAGATTTGGCACAAGAGCAAAGTGTGGGACATGAGAGCAGAATCCGCCCTCCATAAAAACAGCAGAGAGACTGTAAAGGAGGAGATGAAATGCAAAGCAGTAAAAGAACAGTGGCATGATGGGGGCTGCAGAGGTAACTGGGCCAATGGCTGCCTAAAAGAGTTACAGCGGATGGAGTTACAGCTGATGGACTGAAGAGAAGACAGACTCAGAGGAGTTAGCATGGTCGATTAGAAGTGAGGAGGCCGGGGTCACGGCTTGAGAAAACCAGAGGAGGAGAAAAGGAGAACGGGTATGAGTGAGTTTACACATAAACACACTTATTCACAAAACGCACGTTTAAAGAACTTGAATTAACTTCAGTGGGTTCTGGAGTACAGAGTAGAACCATATTCTTCAATCTTTTCATCATGTTAACAAAATATTCTTTAAGAGATTTTTATTCACGTGTGAATAAAGTAGTGATCTCATTTGTTGCAATATTGATCACCATTAAAGGGATAGTTTTAGGAACCACTCTATAAGACAAATATTTATCTGTATGGATAATGTTAAAGGGAGAGCTAGTGCCAAGCCAGATGTAGAATTCCAATCTAAAGAATTGATTTCACCATTGTGGCATAGTTATTACCATAGCAGGGCTTTAAGATGGAAATATGAAATGACTTCTGTTTTTAAATCCTTGATAAAGGAGGGAGTAATTGTTGCATGTTCGGACACCCAAGGTGATTTTTAGGTGGACCAGAATTGAAGATGAGCTATGAAATGCATAGCAGAGCTACACAGATCCTAGTGATGTTTTGACACAAGATAATAGTTATGTACACAAGTTTCTGAAATAGATCTATTAGTCATTTTAATACTAATTAGGTGTAAATTAATTGCAGTAGTAGTAGTAGTAGTACTCTAAGGAAGTGACATTTTGTTTGGCTAGACACTTTTCAGGGAATGTGGGAAACAGCTGTTCCAATGAGGGGTTGGAAATATCTTGAACATTATAGTTGTAATTGTGAATTAATAAATGATGGCGCTCCATATATACAGATTTTTATAGACGGAGGATGCTGGCCTGTGCTGGAACATCACAGTCTCTGCAGAGCACGACACATGGCCAAAAAGACTGAGACCAACTGACCTTTGACCCTGACCGACAGGGTAACTTGAGAAGGCACTGTCAATGACTGACTCTGAGGTGTACCTGACCAAACCTGACCAAACCTGACTAACCATATTTAGATTTTAGATTTTAGATTTTTAATGGGATCTCAAGGATTTCATTTAAAAATAAACACAGATGCTTGTCAGAAATTCAGAGCTATTGAAATATGTTATTTAGTTTACCTAAAGATGTTGGGGTTCTTATTTAGTTGGCACAGTCCAAGTATTAAGATTCTGAAGCTGCACAATTAATTTAGAAAACCTGTTCACAGACGTCTGTTGTTTTAAGACACCCCACCAACAGGCTCCAAGTGGCTTACGCAGTGGTGGGTCAAACAGCCGAGGGCCCCAGACCCCGGAGTGTAGGCTTGAGGGATTTGTATCAGATTTTTCCACACAGGTTGTTGACGCCAAAAGGGGGACCCGAGACACAGCAGAGTTCGTCTGGCTGAAGGTCATCAGGACAAAGTGGATCAACCCCAGGCTCTCCGGCCCCGACCGAGTGACCCAGCGGATCGCTCATGCCGTCCGCATAGGAGGAAAGGGGGACAGCTCGTACCACGGGAGCCAGTGTGTGGTGGGGAAACCACCTGCTAGGACCAGGGGACGCCATCAGGACGGATCTGGCTCTCGTCAAGGAGGTCGACTCGGATGCTGTCATCAGCGGACTGGAGGAGAAGGACCTCGAGGACATCCATGCAGCAGACGACTTGGAAGCGGCTGACAGTGGGCTGAGGGACTTGTCGAGGCAGCAGAGGAGTCTACTTCTCTCTGATCAGTTCCACCCGTGAAGGGAAAGCCGCATCTCCCCCTCCCTATCAGCTGTCGTTGTGGGCTATTCCTTCAGGAGGAGGGGGGGGGGGGCGGGCAGGCGGGCTGATGATTCACCACCAGGAGACTGCTTCTTAGCACTCAGCTGCCCCCTCATGGTTCCTTCACGATTTCAAGTACTTTGGGTCTCAGTTTCTGATAGATTTATACGATATTGGGGGACAGACACAGTAGAGTTTCAAAATGCCTTGTGTAAGTTTATCTCTTGAGAAGGAGATAACAAGGGGGAATTGTAGGGAAATATTTGTATGTATTCATGTTAGCAAACTATGAATAAGCTTAAAATGGGAAATGATTTGTGTAAAAACTGTGAGCTGGATTTGGGGCCTGTTGACATGTGGTATTGAGAACAAAGGAAGATGGGGGAAGGTGAGGGTTTGACTTACAGTCAACTCAGATCTAGAAGATAATGAAGCTAAGCTACTGTGATTGGGGAGACTTAAGATGTGAGGTGTTGGTGATATTTGGGCAGCCAATCACGGAGGTCTGGAAGGGAGGATCAGATAACTCCTCCCATTGTAAGCAATGTATTAAACACAGGAACCACGCTGTTGTTCAGCCTCTTTCCTCTGGCTGGCTCACGTGAGTATCAGGTAAATATGGGATCCCAAAGATAACTGTATTGAATTTGTACTGTATTGATTGTATTGCATTGTCATATTACCATTAAAGTAGATTATTGTTTAAACGGTTACTTGTATGCTCTGGATTCCTTCCTGTATGATAACCAGCTTGTTAGGGACGCGCGGAGATTTGAAAAGCGGACTAGTAATCCCTCAAAATCTCTATCAGAAGTCCACTGCGATATAGTGTCCATCTTCAGGGCTTCTGACCCTTTGTGGGGCGAATGTGTATTAACACATGAGTCCGTGTGTGTAAATGTGCTTGTGTGGTGCAAGAGGGGAAGGGGGCTAGAGCTCATGTTGGGACTCGACCAGCAGTACCAGCTTTGTGATGGGTCGACGGAGTGTGCTGGTTTTTGTCTGTACTTCCACTTGTCGTACAAAACCTCTCGAGTCTGGCAAGACTTGCGTTATTCGTCTCATGAGCCAGGAATTTCTTGGAGCATTTTCGTCGACGATAAGGACAATGTCCCCGGTTGCAAAATTCCTCCTTTTCCTGTTCCACTTTTTCCCTATTTGGAGTTCCGGTAGGTATTCTTTGGTCCATCGCTTCCAAAATAAGTTGGCCATGTACTGAATTTGGCGCCATCTTCTCTTCCCATGGCAGTCGCTCGGATTGAAGACACCAGGCGGAAGACATGGTTTTGATTTGAGCAGCAAAAGGTGATTTGGAGTGAGGGGCTCTAAATCTCAAGGGTCGTTGGAAACAGTCGTTATGGGTCGATCATTTATGATCGCCTCCACTTCGCAGAAAAGTGTGGCAAGTCCTTCCTCGTCAAGCTTCTGTTCTTGCGTGAGGGCACTGAGAATGCGTCTGACGGTTCTGATTTGTCTTTCCCAGATTCCTCCGTGGTGGGAGCCTGCTGGTGGGTTAAATATCCAGTTTATTTCCTCTTTAAGAAGCTTGTTCTGAATTTGTGTATGGTTTAACTCTTGTATTGCTTCTTTTAGTTCACGTTCAGCTCTAACCAAGTTGGTTCCGTTGGCTGACCTCATGACCTTGACAGGGCCTCTTCTTGCAATGAATTCAGAGTCAGAGTTGAGACTGTGTGCAAGTTCAAGGTGAACTGCTCTGATGTTTAGACAGGTACAAATTACACCGTATCTTTTAACTGTGGCTCTTCTCTGTTTCATCTCAAATGGGCCAAAGAAATCCACGCCCACGTTTGTGAAGGGCGGATCATCAGGGGTAACTCTTTCTTCCGGCAAGTCTGCCATGAATTGCTGACTTTTTACACCACGGAGTTTCCTGCAGGTTACACATTTAGACAGGATTTTTCGGATGGCAGAATTTTCTCCAGGAATCCAATATTTCTGCCTTAAACGTGACAGAGTATGACTCCTTCCACTGTGCCCTATGTTCTCATGGACATGTCTGATGAGGAGTTGAGTCACATGATTGTTTGCAGGTAAGATAATTGGGCTTTTGGCTTCGGCTGGAATTGCAGATTTCGCTAACCTTTCGCCAACTTTTACCAAGTTGTTCTGCAGAATGGGTGCTAGTTTGTGAAGATGACTGCTCCTTTTTACTGCAAGTCCTTTCTTTAGCGCAGTTATCTCATCCTTAAATGAAGCGGACTGACAAAACTGAATTATGGCAGCTTCCGCTTCCTCCAAGTTTTCAACAGTGAGAGGTCCTTTTTCATGTTTTACTCTCTTTTCCTTTAAATCCATTTTTGCCCTCGGCATCAGAGCGGATTTTACGCGTAGCATCTACGCCACAGCTTTTTTCAGGCGATGCCAGTGGGAATAGTAAGTGAGCAACTTGTTCACCGCACCAGAGCTTTCTTCCATGGGGGTGACACTTACTGCAAAAACTTTCACTTCAGGGTCGCTGGCTGTGAGAGTCAAATCTGGAGATTTAGGCCATTGATGCTCAGGGAGACTGAGGAACTCTGGTCCCCTTAACCAGGTTTCATCTCTCAGAAAGTGACTTACAGAGATTCCCCTTGAAACACAGTCAGCTGGATTCAGGCAACCATTTACATACCTCCATTGGGAAGTCTCTGAAGCAGATCAAATGACTGTGACTCTGTTGGCGACGAAGGTGTGGAATCTTGTTGTTTCATTTTGTATGTACTTCAGCACAGACGTGCTGTCAGTCCAAAACACGGATGGCTGGAGTTTAAGCTCTAACTCTTCCTGCAACATTCGGTCCATCCGGACGGCTAAAGGGGCAGCGGGAAGCTCCATCCTTGGGATGGTCACAGGTTTGAGTGGAACTACTCTGGCCTTACCCATGATAAAGGAACAATGAACTGCGTTTGCTTTGTTTATTAGGCGAAGGTAAGACACCGTTCCGTAACCACTTTCACTAGCATCTCCAAAGTGGTGAAGCTAAGCTGAGACTGGATCTCCAAAGTTGAGTGGTGTGATGCATCTTTTGACTTTGAAGTCTCTCAGTAATTGTAAGTGGTGTAGTCAGCTCAATCACTGTTCCTTACAGTTTTCAGGAATATTTTCGTCCCATCCTAGCCTTATTCCTGTTAATGTTTGCAAGATTTGCTTTGCAGGGAGGATCACAGGGGACAACATACCCAGCGTATCAAATATAGAGCTCACAACTGACAGAATACCTCTCCAGGTAAGTGGTTTATCCTGAGGAGTGAATTTGAAATAGAATGAGTCCGTTTCCGTGCACCACTGAACTCCGAGAGCTCTTTCAACAGGTAGGGTACTTTTATCCAGATCCAGATCCTTGATTTCTTTTGATCTACTTTCCTCGGGTATTGTTTGTAGTAGAGCTCTGCTGTTGCTTACCCATTTGTTTAACTTGAAACCACCCTTACTGCACAGGGTTTTAAGTTCGTGAGCGATTATCACTGCCTTCCTCTCGTCTTTCATTGATTTTAGGCAATCGTCCACATACAAATTTCTTAGCATCGAAGAGACTGCCTCTAGGCTAAAGTCATCCACATTGTCTCTTGCACACTGTTGTAGGGCAAAGTTGGCACAACTAGGCGAGGATGTTGCTACAAAGATGTGTACAACCATTTGGTACTCTTCTAGCTCACTACTGAGATCTCCTTCGGGCCACAACAATAATGTGAGAAGATCTGAGTCTTCCTCTGGCACCTTGACCTGATGGAACATGGCATCAATATTTGCCATGAATGCAATGTTCTTCTGCCGGAATCTTGTAAGGACACCAATAAGACTGTTAGTTAAATCTGGGCCTTGGAGAAGACGTGCATTCAGAGATATTCCCTGGTAAGTTGCACCGCAATCAAAAACCACCCTCAGTTTACGCTTTTTTGGATGGTACACGCCGTGGTGTGGAATATACCAGCTTCTTTTGCTTTGATTTGCCTTGTCTTTTTGTTCAGGTGTCGTTCTGATGGCAAAACCTTTATCAACAACATCCCCATGAACTCTTTGTACTCCTTGTAGAATTTGTTGTTTTGTTGGAATTTTCTTTTTAGGTTCAAAGTTCTTTGTTCAGCAACACATCTATTATTTGGAAAATCAAGTCCTTCTTCCTTTAATGGCAGCCCAATACTGCAGTGTCCGTCTACTAACTTGACAGAATTAGAGACACTTTCCATGAACTTGTGATCCTCTCTGGACATTTCCAGACGCTCCTCGTGTTGATGTTCTGGAAAGTCCAGCTTCACTTGCTGCTTCAACAATTCCTCAATTTCTATAACAGAAATTCTGTTTGCTGTAACGACTGGCTTAATCCAACGAGTCATATCTGACCTTCCTAGAGGTCCATTTATTGTCCAACCTAAAATGGTCTTAACAGCGTACGGGCCATTCCCTTGGCTGTTTATGACTTTGCATGGCTCTAGAGCTTTTGGCACGTTGCACCCAATTAGCAAGCCAACCTCTGCATCAATTTGTGGTATATTTGTTATGATTCTGTTTAGTTGTATTTTTGTTGTGTGCTTTTGTGTGCTATTTCCTGTCTCACCCCTCTCTTCTCTGTGTTCCTCTGCAGGGCTGGCATGTGACAGGGAGTTGGTTGGCTCCTCCCAGTAGCAGACGAGGCACACCTGTTTCCACTCACCTCTTCACCTGTAGAGATAAAAGCCCGGTCCTCATGCCACTTCCCTGCCAGATAGTTCCTCTGTGTTTCGACCCTCCGGTGTGTCTCGCTGCTCTCCTCGTTGTTTGGATTTATTGTTTGGATTTTTGCCAGCCAACTTCCTGACTCCACTGCCGTATTTTTGTTTTCTGCTTGAATAAAGCTTTTTGTTTATCGACCATCTCTCTCCAGTCTTTTGCTTTGGGGTCCAAAATTCTATAGGCCGTAACAGAATTATCTGGCCAAAGCATGGACCCCGCAGAGACTGAGAGATTGAAGCAAGCTATTTCGACACAGGGAGCTCGTGCGGGGCAGCACGAACAAGCCCTACAAATTATCATGGAATCCCTCCACAACCTTAATACCGGTTTCACTCAACTCAGCGGCCGCTTGGACCAGTCTTTCACCCAGCTCAACACTCTGACGGCTCCAGCTCCTGCGCCACCGCCTCCAGCTCCTGAGATTCCAGTCATTCATCCCGGCCAACCCCGTGAACCATTCATCCCCACCCCTGTGAGGTATTCAGGTGATTCAGGGATATGCAGTCAGTTTCTTCACCAGTGCTCCATAGTTTTTGATCAGCAGCCTTTAACTTACTCCTCTGACAGAACTAGAGTAGCTTCCGTTATGAGTTTGTTATCGGGTAAAGCAGCTGCATGGGCGGTAGCCATAGCCAAGAGTAACCCAGCTATCTATAACTCTTTTCCTGTGTTTGAGACCGAGATGTATCGAGTTTTTGACCACCCGCTTCAGGGTAAGGAGGCCGGTAATCGGCTCCTTTCTTTACGCCAGGGTTCTGAGTCAGTCTCCACTTACTCAATTGATTTCCACATTCTCGCAGCAGAGAGCGGGTGGGATGAGAAGGCTTTACAGATAGTTTTTTCCCGTGGATTAAAGGATGAGCTAGCTGCTCGAGATGAGACTTCATCCCTTGAGGAGTTAATTTCTTTGGCCATTCGCTTAGATAATCGCCTCCGTGAGAGGCGTAGGGAGAGAACAGATAGGCAGAGATTCCCTCTCCCCTTTTCCCAACCCAAGTCACCACGTCCGCCTGGACAGTCTGCACCTCCTCACCAATGCCTGGAGCCTTTCTCCTACCAGGACCCACCCACCGTCTCCTCATCCCTAAGCCCAAGAGGAGCCTATGCAGCTGGGGAGAATGAGGCTTTCACCTGCTGAACGGGAACGCCGTTTCCTCCAGAGGCTCTGCATATACTGTGGTCAGGCTGGCCACATTCGAGCCAACTGTTCCGCTCGGCCAAACGAGCAGGCTCAGCAGCCGGGGGAGGGGCGCTGGTGAGCCATACTTCTGTCTCCCCTTCCCACGCTAATTGTCTCCAGTTAAAGGGTATGGTTTCTAGTTCACAAGTTTCCCTTCCCCTTCAAGTCTTAGTTGATTCAGGGGCTGATGAACATTTGATTGACTCTGACCTGGTGTTCCAGTCTAATCTCCCCTCAGAATTCCTTCCCGAGCCCAAGAACATTTTTTCTCTTGATGGTAGGCTTCTTGCCCGTGTAACTCACCGTACTGCCCCAGTGTCATTGTTACTCTCAGGTAATCATCACGAGACCATTTCCCTTTATCTCATTCCCTCACCCCTTTCTCCGCTGGTGTTAGGTCTCCCCTGGCTTAAACTCTACAACCCACACATAGACTGGGCCACCTTATCCATCGTCAATTGGAGTTTGTTCTGCCACTCTCACTGTTTACACTCTGCCATACCCACCACTGTTACTTCAAAACCTGTTCCCCCCAGACCTGTTGACCTCACGTCAGTTCCCTCTGAGTATCATGACCTCCAGGAGGTTTTCAGCAAGGATCGTGCCATGTCTCTACCACCTCATCGACCTTATGACTGTGGCATTGACTTGCTCCCCGGTGCTCCCTTGCCTTCGAGCAGACTTTATAATATCTCCAAGCCGGAGAGAGAGGCCATGGAGACTTATATCACTGACTCTGTTGCTACTGGTCTCATTCGCCCTTCTCGCTCTCCATTGGGGGCAGGTTTTTTTTTTGTTAACAAGAAGGATAAGACTCTACGCCCCTGTATTGATTTCAGGGGCTTGAATTACATTACTGTAAAGAATAAGTATCCTCTTCCGCTCATAGACTCAGCTTTTGGTTTCCTCCATCAAGCCACCATCTTCTCTAAGTTGGACCTCCGAAATGCCTACCACCTAGTTAGGATAAGGGAGGGAGACGAGTGGAAGACTGCGTTTAAGACGCCCCTGGGACATTTTGAATATTTAGTTATGCCTTTTGGGTTAACTAACGCCCCTGCTGTGTTTCAGACACTCATTAACGATGTCCTTCGTGATATGCTTAACAGATTTGTCTTTGTGTATCTTGATGATATCCTCATTTTCTCTCGTGACCCCCAAGAACATGTCCAACACATGAGGTTGGTGCTACAGAGACTTCTAGAGAACAGACTTTATGTTAAGGCTGAGAAGTGTGCCTTTCATGTTTCCTCTGTTTCATTCCTGGGTTTTGTGGTAGAGAAGGGACAGGTCAGAGCCAACCCTGCCAAAGTCATGGCAGTGGCCGAATGGCCCACTCCTACAACGAGAAAGCAACTCCAAAGGTTTATTGGTTTTGCCAACTTTTACCGCAGGTTTATTCGTGACTATAGTCGAGCAGCCGCCCCACTCACCAAGCTCACCTCAGTTAAAGTTCCCTTTGTGTGGTCATCTGAAGCTGAGGCTGCTTTTGCTATGTTGAAGTGTTTGTTTTCCTCTGCTCCTGTGTTATCTCACCCTGATTCTTCAGCCCCTTTCGTGGTCGAAGTGGATGCCTCCGACACTGGTGTAGGGGCAGTCCTCTTCCAGCGCTCAGCCTCCGACCAGAAGTTGCATCCCTGCGCCTTCTTTTCCCGCCGGCTCTCCCCGGCAGAAAGAAACTATGATGTGGGAAATCGGGAGCTTCTGGCAGTAGTCTTAGCCCTGCAGGAATGGAGGCACTGGCTTGAAGGCACAACTCATCCGTTTGTGGTATGGACGGACCACAGAAACGTGGCTTATCTCCGTTCTGCTCGCAGGCTCAACTCTCGCCAGGCTCGATGGGCACTTTTTCTCGGCCAGGCTCATGGAACATCAAGGCAGACGCCCTGTCACGTCAGTTCACTCCTCCGGTTGAGGAGCCATCCGCGGGAACCATTCTTCAATCCTCCTGTGTGGTGGGAGTAGCCAGGTGGGAGGTTGAGAGGGTGGTCCTGGAGGCACAAGAGGACCATCCAGCTCCTGAGGGTTGTCCACCGGGTCGGCTGTTCGTTCCACCGCACGCAAGATCTTCAGTGCTCCAGTTGAGACATGATTCTAAGATAGCTTGCCATCCAGGAGCACTTCGGACTCTAGGCCTCATCCAACAACGCTTCTGGTGGCCCTCCATGTCCTCTGATGCCAAGAAGTATGTCGCCGCCTGCTCCATCTGCGCCCGCAGTAAGGCATCCCACCGCGCCCCTGCTGGTCTTCTCCGCCCTCTTCCCATTCCTCATCGGCCTTGGTCTCACATCGCCATGGACTTCGTGACGGGTCTTCCCCCATCGGAAGGAAATACAGTTATCCTGACGATTGTTGACCGCTTTTCCAAGGCCGTACACTGAGCCCTCCGGCCGAGCCCCCTCCTCCCCCCCAGAGTATTGACAATCATTCTGCTTTCACCGTCCAGCGGTTGTTGGATGTACGAAGGCGAGGCCGGGGGTTCCAGTACTTGGTGGATTGTGAGGGGTACGGACTCTCCTTAGGGCCTCCTGGTAGGACGCCAGGAGGCGTCCGTTGAGGGGGGGGGGGGTACTGTTATGATTCTGTTTAGTTGTATTTTTGTTGTGTGCTTTTGTGTGCTATTTCCTGTCTCACCCCTCTCTTCTCTGTGTTCCTCTGCAGGGCTGGCGTGTGACAGGGAGTTGGTTGGCTCCTCCCAGTAGCAGACGAGGCACACCTGTTTCCACTCACCTCTTCCCCTGTAGAGATAAAAGCCCGGTCCTCATACCACTTCCCTGCCAGATAATTCCTCTGTGTTTCGACCCTCCGGTGTGTCTCGCTGCTCTCCTCGTTGTTTGGATTTATTGTTTGGATTTTTGCCAGCCAACTTCCTGACTCCACTGCCGTATTTTTGTTTTCTGCTTGAATAAAGCTTTTTGTTTATCGACCATCTCTCTCCAGTCTTTTGCTTTGGGGTCCAAAATTATATAGGCCGTAACAATATTGACCTCTTTCAGGTATTCCCATTGTCCCACGTTCTCCTGACAGGGAATATTTGCCTATCGTACTGGTATTTTGTTTTGGGAATAAACAGGTGGAAGTGCTACATACTGGTTACTTTCAAGACCACATATTTCAAGGTCACATGCAACAGATGTTTTAGCTGACTCCTCTCTATTCATTGTTCGTAGGAGTATCTCCGTGTTGCGTCCAGTCACTTGAAGCTGCTGTAGAATGGACTCTGTGCAAAAGGTAGCCGTACTACCTGGGTCCAGAAAGGCGTATGTTGTTATGATGGTATTACCCTTTTTTGTTTTCACCTTCACAGGAACGATAGCCAGGGTGCCTTCAGGCTCACTGGCCCCAATATCCTCCTCCCGTGAATCATCTTTATTCATATCCACTAAAGCATTTGCAACAGTCTTTACCTTTCCTTTGCTCGGCTCGATATTACTGATATGCAAAAGAGTGGGGTGTGTGAGATTGCACTCTTTGCAGGTATGTCTTTGTTTGCATCCTTTACACATGAGGCCCTTTTCCAAACATCCAAAGCAAAGTCCTTTGCTTCTGAGGAATTCCAACTTCTCTTTGTGGGTGTTTTTGAGAATCTGATTGCAAGCAGAAAGATGATGTTCTCCTTTACAATAGATGCATCGGTTTGATTGGGATATGTCACTGTGTCGGTTACTGTTTTCTTTCTGAGGTATTGGGGATACACTAGTGGCCAAACCACTTTTATATAACTCTGGAGATCTCTGTTTGAACCTTGGGCTGGGAGTAGCAGGAACGAATGTGTAGCTTGTCTTTGCTGATGTATTTGGAATTTCCTTTAAGTTTCCGAACACTGGATGAGAAAGGATTTTAGCATGATGGTCGACAAACTTCACTAGATCTTCAAACTTAACTCTTCTGTTGTTTTTATCTTGTATATCACAAGCTTTAGCCCTCCAGTTTTCTCTCAGCTCGCATGTTGATTGGGTGATCCATTTCCTCCATGTATTCCACACTATCCATTGTATTGAGACATCCATTAAGCCTCTGTCACACTGTCCCGAAATGTACACCCGATGGACACACGAATATTGAATTGTGAATTTCGCACGAAGATGGCCCCGAACCACACACGAAGGCAACATTTACATTACATTTAAGACATACAACTGCAACGAAAGTAACACAAACAATTATGTTAAAGTACTATGATACTGTACTGATATTTTCAGACTTTGTTCTTTACTTTCTCCGTCTTTATATGTAGAAGATATTACGTTTTCTCCGTCATGTTGTTGTTTTCCATAGCAACAACAACTTCCTGTCAACTCGCCTATAATATAATTATAATATATTATATGTTTCACAGAACACAAATTGGGTTATTTACATAATATGTTTACATGATTTTGTTGTGCAATAAAACAACCCGATGGACACATGATAAAGGAAATGTTCAAATTCGGCTCTGATCGTAGCAACATCGGGCCATTCGTGAGGGCATCTTAAGCCTTCGTATGACAGCCGGTGGAGTTTCTCAGGCTCCAGCAGCAACTTCGTGAGCGGTGGCAAAATCTTTGGCGTGCCAAAAAATAGCCGAAGGACCTTGCGAAGGTTCATTTTCGTGTTGAATTTGTGTTGTCAATGTTGCCCTTCGTTAGGGCATCTTGTTATCATCGGTGCCATCGGGCATTCGCCCCAATCAGAGTGAGGGCGAATGCACCGATGATAACACGAAGATGACACGACTTGACAAGATGCCCTCACGAGTGCCTTACGAAGTTGCCGCTCACGAAGTTGCTGCCGGAGCCTGAGAAACTCCACCGGCGGTCATACGATGGCTTAGATGCCTTCACGAATGGCCCGATGTTGCTACGATCACAGCCGAATTTGAACATTTCCTTTATCGTGTGTCAATTTCAGGACAGTGTGACAGGGGCTTTAAGAAACACAGCAAAGGTTTTTAAAGCTTGTGGATCCTCAGGTTTAATAGATGGCCAATTGTCGATGTAGGCTGTCGCGATAAAATATTCATCTCCATAATGATGCTTCAACAACCTTTTTGCTTCCGTGTATCCTTTGTCAGATTGCATATATTGGCAACTGCGCACAAGCTCTCTTGGTTGGCCAATAGTGCATTGCTCCAAGAAGTAAAGCCTGTCCTTACTGATTTCTGTTTTCTCTTCAATACCATGCTCAAATGCTCTTATGAAGGACCGATAGTCCAAAGGGTTTCCATTGAAGGTAGGAATGCTGAGCGGGGGTAATGAAGAAAGTTTCTGCTGCTTTACCATTGTTTCTGTTATTATGGTCTGTTTTTCCATGATGCTTATTAAGCTTTTCATATTGCCCTCTCCCGTGCTAGAAGACGTTCTGGATGAAGTTGAACTTTCGGGACGTTGTGGTATGAATTGTGTTTCAGTATTAACGGCATTTGCAGTTTTATTGATGTTTGGTTTATGCTTGTTAGCATTCAAATGAGCATTTTCTTGCTCTAATGCTGTACTCACAAACAGTGAGTTATCCAAATATTTATTCATTCTGTCTCCTGCTTGGTACAGATGTAGCACCTAATTTCGGACAGTTTGAAACGCGAGGGCCGTGATTGGTACGTGATCTGCCCTCGCTCAAGGGAAAACCTCCAGCTTGACTTGAGACCGCCCCCGTGATAAATAAATGTAATTATAAGGAAGCCAGCTGCAATAGATCATTGATCCACCAGGGGGTGCAGTGGGGTTCCACACTGGAGCTCATGTGAAATAAAGTCAGATACAGTACGCTGGATGTACAGCGGAACTTTGTTAAGATCCATATGTCACAGATATCATACTCTGTGCTAAATAGGAGACATCTAATCATTTACAAAATATCACCATGTTGTTATTTAACAAAATAATGTTGCTTAGTCGAAAAAAACGAACGGGAGGAAATGCAGCCCGCCTCTCGATTTTTAATCCTAATTTAATCATGTTCACCACGATCATTTATGTTTATGTTCGCCGAATTGACATGAAATCACTGACACATATGAATATACTGTATTCAACTTATTAAAAAATTATTAACGTGCCTAAACTCAGTAATTCACTAAAAATATTTATATTTCAATGGAGCCTCGTCGGCAGATCAGGATCCCAACGCGTAGCGGAGGGATCTTGATAAAGCATGAAGGGAGTTATTTTCCCGATAAGGATCAAGTCGCTCCAAATTATCCCGCTTATTACATGGCCACATTCTCAAAAAAGTAGCGACATGACTCCCAATATTAATTGAAATGCTTTTATGGATTTAGAAAATGTTTTTATTGATTTAAAAAATAGTTGTATTGATTTAAATTGACATGCATCCGCTAAGAAAAATAGTCTGTTGTTACCGTGTTTTAAACAGTCTGAATGAAACGGCAGCTCTTACCCCCAGTTTCCACCGGGTCCATCTGCGCCGCGTTGTGCTGCGTTACTGCTGCCCCGCGTTACGGCTGCGCCGCGTTATGGCTGCGCCACGGCGGTCGTAAGGATCGCGGCCACTCTAGTCAATGGGTGCTATTCCACCACACGCGCCGCGTTACGGCTCAGACGCGTCCCAGAAGCGGCTCGGCGCAGCGCTTCTCTAAAATTAGGATGAATCCTATTTTTGCCGCGGCGCAGCCGTAACGTAAGGTCGGGCAGGCAGCCCCCCCTCGCAGGAAGTGGAAAGGTGAGCATCCGGGCCAGGCCCATCCCCCACATATACTAATTTAGCAGACCCCCCTCCTTCATCACAACACCTCCACTACGATACGCACAATGGACGACAAGGTTTGCATCATGGAAGTGGAAAAACACACTATTTTATATGATGTAACCAATGCTTACTACAAGGACAACATTAGAAAGGACAAGGCCTGGTTTTAAGTCGCTGCAGTTTGTGGAGTGGAAGGTAACAACTACATATTAATGTTTTAAGGTTAATTAATTCTTGTAGGTACAGTACAGAGCCATTCAATAAACACAATTTAAACAGACACAAAAATAAAACATTTAACTACGTAGCCTACTTACTTTCTTGTAGAAGTACATATGTCCAGGATGCCCGAATCAATAACAAAACTGCGAGCCTGCACGCATGACGCGACGCTTCTGAAACGCTTCTGGGACGCGTCCGGTGGGTTATGGCGCTAGAGGAGGTCGGACCAAAACCGCGGCGCAGCCGTGACGCGGCGCAACGCAGACGGACCCAGTGGAAACTGGGGGTCAGCTGTGTATTTACACAACTAAGGGCCCATCAACCACAGCTCTCTCCCCCCCTCCCCCCCTGATCTTTCTTCTCCAGCAGCTAAATTAACTGTAGGTTTAAACGCAGACTTTTGTTCCTCCATGTTTCGTTGTTATTGTTTCACTGAGCGGACCCGCATATTTTTTTCAAACGCTCCCTTTTTTGGTCCATCTGCGCGGTAATAGGTTTTGTGCGCTGTGATGATTCGGCTGTTCCTTTAGTAATGAATATTAAATGTTGTGAGGAAATCTTTCCACCAATAATTCCAATAAGTAATCCAAAATGTATTCACTTCAGGTTTACGAAAGTAACTGTAAGAGACTTTAATATTTTATTGAAAAAAAGTTACATTGCACACACACAACACACATCACACAAATTGACCCGATTGGCGGTTCTAGTATAAAATAAACTCACTAATTAATTAAACCAGTTCAATATGCATTATTCTTATTCTTATCATTCTTTATGAGCGCAGAAATAGTCTTAAAATCAGACCTGTTTTTTAAATTAAATCTGACGGCAGGCAGTTAGCTCTGATCACCTATGATAAATGCGCCACACCTAATCGCTGGCCATTCAGCCACAGAGCTCCCTCTATACAAATCAAACTGTAGACGGTGTGAAAGCACCTATTGTTTTAAATAATGGTCGGAATGTGACCTGTGAGCCTTCTGAATTACCGTGGGACAGCACTTTCTAAACTCAAATGTTCAATCAATAAAGTAACATCTTATCTTAATAATATCTTCATATTAATAATAATAATAATAATAAAGACGAAATCAACACACGGCAATTCAAAGTGCTTTACAAAAAATGAAAGACATTAAGAAAATGGCATTTAAAATCAGTCATTAAAAAGAAAAGATAATAAAAGAAACATTAAAAGAAAAAATACATGGATAAAAGTTACAGTGCAGTCTAAGATATGAATAGTTCAATTAAAAGCAGTGACAAAAAGAAAAGTCTTCAGCCTGGATTTAAAAGTGGTAAGAGTTGCAGCAGACCTGCAGGTTTCTGGGAGTTTGTTCCAGATATTTGGAGCATAATAACTGAACGCTGCTTTACCATGTTTAGTTCTGACTCTGGGGACAGAAAGCTGACCAGTCCCTGAAGACCTGAGAGATCTGGATGGTTCATAATTTAGCAGTAGGTCAGAAATGTATTTTGGGCCTAAACCATTCAAAGCTTTATAAACCAGCAGCAGTATTTTGAAATCTATTCTTTGACACACAGGAAGCCAGTGTAAAGACTTCAGAACAGGAGTGATGTGATCCACTTTCTTAGTGTTAGTGAGGACTCGAGCAGCGGCGTTCTGAATCAGCTGCAGCTTTCTAATAGATTTTTTAGTGAGACCCGTGAAGACACCATTACAGTCACAATCTTAAGGAGAACCCAACTATCCAACTATCCAACCCAAATGCCGCACTTGAGAAACCAAGGAGAATTGGTAATAAACTTTATTGGAGATTCCACTGGATCTGAGGAATACCAACCGAGCAGTTTAACGCACCGGAGGACAGCGGGCAGAAGGTGAGTCAGGGACAGGCAGAGAGTCAGGGAGTAAGCGAGGCGGTCAGCGTAGATACAGGCAGGGTCGGATAACAGGCCAGACAGGATAGTCGAGGGACAGGCAGGATCAGGGAACAGGCAGAGCAGGCAGATCGAGGACAGGCAGGGTCGGAACCGGGTAGGCAATCTGGTATCAAACGCGGGAAAGACAAGCATGAGGCAAAGTACAATCTGGCAAAGAGTGTGTGTAAGGTGCGGGTTTAAATACTGGCAGAAGCTAATGGGTGCAGAAGAGAAAGAGAGTGAGCTAACGAGTGGGTGTGGAAAACAGGTGAGACAGGTGAATGGATAACTACTGGTGAATGATGGAGCAGACTATGACAGAACCCCCCCTTAATGGACGGCTCCTGACGTCCTAAATGCTAATCTACAGAGGAAGGTGGGAGGTGGGATTAATACTCATCTGAAAAAGTTATTTCGGCCTCCCTCTCCTGCTCCCTGTGGGAATCTGCATCCTCATCAGAAGCCGGCCCCTCGCTGTCCTCTTCTGAAGAGCTGACGGTAAGAGGAGAGACTCTCCCTGTGTCTCTGCCCGTCGACGTGACGGTCTTAGACGGTTGCTCAGGATTACGCCGATGGAACTCCCTGATGAGCCGGGGGTCCAACACATGACGAGCTGGAACCCAAGCCCTCTCCTCAGGGCCGTAACCCTTTCAGTCCACCAGGTACTGGACTCCTCTTCCTCTGCGACGGGAACGAAGAAGTCGTCGGAGAGTGTACGTAGGCCCGCCGTCAATCATGGTGGGGGAGGGACCGCAGGAACCAAGGCATTCTCTCGGACAGGTTTGATCCTGGAAACGTGGAAGGTGGGATGGATCCGCAGAGTCCGAGGCAGTCTTAGCCTTACTGCTGCGGGATTGATTATCCTGACAATCTCAAAAGGTCCAATGAATCTAGGTGCAAGCTTCTTCGAATCCACCCGTAAAGGAATATCCCGGGAGGAAAGCCATACCTTTTGGCCCACCTGGTAGACAGGTGCTTTGGAACGTTGGCGGTTGGCAGAGGAGGCCTACCGGTTGGCCGAACAAACGAGAGTTCTCCGGGCTTGATTCCAGGTCCGTCGACAATAACGGATGAAAGCCTGGACGGACTTACAGGTAACCTCCCTCTCCAGGGCCGGAAACAGAGGGGGTTAAAACCCGTAAGCACACTGAAATAGGGACAGCTTGGTGGCCGAACTGACCAGAGTGTTGTGGGCGTACTCGACCCAGAGCAGCTGTTTAGCCCAGGCCGCTGGGTGCTTGGAGACTATACAGCGTAAGGTCGTCTCCATCTCCTGGTTCTTTCTTTCTGTCTGACCGTTGGATTGCGGATGGAAACCGGATGACAGATGACGTGGCCCCAAGGAGCGTGCAGAATTCCCTCCAGAACACGAGGTAAATTGAGGACCACGATCGGAAACCACATCAGTAGGCAGCCCATGGAGCCGGAACACATGGAGCAGGACCAGCTCCGCCGTCTCTTTAGCTGAGGGGAGCTTGGGTATCGGCACAAAATGAGCCATCTTACTGAATCGGTCTACCACCGTCAAGATGGCAGTGTGTCCGTTGGACGGTGGCAGACCAGTAACAAAGTCCAGAGAAATGTGAGACCAGGGGCGATGAGGTCGTAGGAGACCAGCAGGAGCTTGGTGAGAAGACTTGTTTTGATTGCAAACAGGGCAGGCATTAACAAATTCCCTGGTGTCCTCCTTAAGTGTTGCCCACCAGAACCTTTGCTGGACTACCTCCCATGTACGTTGGATCCCAGGATGGCAGGTAAGTCTGGAGTTAAAGTTAAAGCCTTTTATTGTCATTATACACAGAGTATAACGAGATTCAGAGTGCAACTCTGTCCCAGTGTGCAAAAAATACAAACAAATACATAACACTAAAAAACACAGCAATAGGACATACAATCATACGGGGGAATAAATAGTTAAAAATATTGATACAAAAAAAATAGTATATAAAGTGGATTAAAAGTGTGTGTATGTGTGAGAATGGTTACAGTTATTGCATTATGTGTGGTGGTTGAGCAGCCTGACGGCCCAGGGGTAGAAACTGTTTTTGAGTCTGTTTGTCCGTGACTTGAAGCTCCTGTATCTCCTCCCAGAAGGCAGGAGAGAGAACAGTCTGTGACCTGGGTGAGAGCTGTCCTTTATAATTTTGTTAGCTCTGCTGAGGCAGCGGGAGGTGGAGATGTGTTCCAGAGAGGGCAGGGGGCAGCTGATGGTTTTCTCTGCCATACTGATCACTCTCTGCAGGGATTTCTTGTCCGCAGCTGAGCATCCTGCATACCACCCCGAGATGGAGTATGACAGCACGCTCTCGATGGTCGCCCGGTAGAAGGACACCAGCAGCTTCTTGTCGGTTTCTCCGAAGCACCCTCAGGAAGTATAGTCGCTGCTGGGCCTTCTTAACTGCTGCAGTGGTGTGTGCTGTCCAGCTGAGGCTCTCCGAAATGTGAACCCCCAGGAACTTAAAGGTGGAGACCCTGGACGGTGCTTTCTGAAGTCTATGATGATTTCTTTTGTTTTGCTTGTGTTCAGATACAGATTGTTTGCTGAACACCACACAGACAGCTTCAGGATCTCGTCTCTGTATGCCGACTCATCGTCTCCCTTATATATTTGGCCGACCACAGTGGTGTCATCTGCAAATTTGATAATGGAGTTGGAGGGGTGATTGGGAGAGCAGTCGTGTGTGTAGAGAGTGTAGAGTAGAGGGCTCAGCACGCAGCCTTGCGGGGAGCCAGTGCTGAGGGTGCGGGTGGAGGAGCAATAAGGGCCTATTTTCACTGTCTGAGGAGTTATGAGCCAACTGGATAACATCAGACCTCAACGTCTGCGGAACGAACAGGCGGTTCGGAGGACAGGCACTGGGTCCCGGCTGGTCCTGCTGGGCGGCCTTGACCCTCTCCTCCACCTCCCAGATGAGGGTGGCGACGAGCTGAGGAGTCGGAAGGATGGTTGTGAAGGAAATATTTTAATGAGATCTGTGCAGGGGAGAATTTTAGTGTTTTCCTATGTGTCCTGTTTGTAATTTAAACAGGGCAAAGGCCAAAAGGCCCTGCCTTCCTGTGGGGGAGTGTGACCAATGCGCAGATAGCTTTAACAGACCCGTCCTTTGTCTCTAATATGTCTGGTATCGATTAAGATGGAAAGCGCGCAAATATAGGCCACTCCTATATTCTCTGTGTAGATTTGCGCTGTGCTTCTGTGTAATCCTTAGTGTTGACTAGGTATCTATATGATGCAAGTTGTGTGGATATATTGTGAACGCTCCAGCCGTGACTCTCAATAAACTCCGGTGTTTGATTTAAGCGGATTCCAGTCTTCCATTCTTTCATCACATTGCTGATCAGAACTTTCTTTCACACATTGGCGTCACGAACAGCATACCAAAATATCTTCAGAGGCTGGTAAGTACATTTCTATTTTGAGATTGGCTTGCCAGTGTCTGTGATTGACGGTATTATACATTTCCTGAAAGAATTGAGCTGCTGCAATTTATTTTTGGTTTCTCTACTCATTTACATTCGGAGGCTTAATTATAACCTCGGGAATCGGTGTCAAAAGGGGATGTTGTCCTGGCCGATTTCCCCCGTGGTTGTCACTGGAGCATGTGCTTACAGAGCAAACACGGCCCATGTAAAAAACAATAAGAATATTTGGGGCTAATAAATAACCTCGGAATATCGAATTTCATCGATTTCCTCTGTGTGTGATTCTCGGAATTAAATCACCGGACAATTACACACAGCAAATATTTGGAGAGACCTTGAAAGAAAGCATCAGTAAAGTGGAGTTTCTGCATTAGAAGCAATGTGATAGATTTGTATTGAACAAATCGCCGAATTCAGGAGATTTCAGAGGATAAATTGTTTAAATCAACAGCATTTCTGCTGAGTTGCCGACTCTCCCCCCCCTGTGGAGAGGCGCATGCAGACAAACAGAGAAGAATAGTACTAAATAGTCATTATTTCCGTGATTATTGCCATTTTTTAACTAAAGAAAGTGGTTAAAACGTGGTGTGAGAATGTCATATATGGATTGCTGAATACAAGATTATGAGTAAGAAGGCTCTCATAATTAAACAGATATTTCTCTAACCCCCTCTGAAAGTCTCCCTAATTCGGATTAAAACTAAGCTGGAAGAGTTTTTGTCACGCTGATAGTTGTTGAGAGTTTATGTTTGTTTGTCTAATTGCAGTGTTTGTTTTATTGTACTAACCGTTAAACATGGGTAATACTGTCTCCACAAACGATTCGGTTGGTAAGAGGACAAATAATTCACGCACCAACACACTTACAAAAAATCCTATTACAGACAGCCATTACACGCACATTTTTTCCCCTAATATGCCGTCTGGAATTGTAGGAAGAACCTTGGATTGGACTAAAGTTATGCCGTTCACATCGTTAGTTTGTGAGCATTCACAACAGAATAGTCAGAAAGGAAAGATTCTGTTTGATTGGCCGTTAACGGGCACTTTTGACATGGCCGTGTTGTGGCAGGCATTCAAATTAATTGAACATGAGGCAAATTGCTCCTGGGATGTAACGTACATGAAGGAATGTGTTAAAGCTTGGATGACTATTGCAGAAAAAAGAGGTTATGATGAGGAGATGTTCCAGTTTATAAGCCTTGGACACCCGCTGAGGTCATGGATGTCACTAATCACGCTCCAAGTCCCACTAAAAGCCCAGATGCGTATCTGTCGTGGTTGACTAATGTCTGCTCAGTTTATAACTGTCTAGTTCATGATGTTAAACAGCTGATAATCCTAACATACAAGGCAGATTGGCCCACGTGCAGGGACGAATTCAAATTCCCTGCCTGTACGCCTGCAGGTGACTGGCCTGCGACACAGACGCGTGATATGTGGATCCAAACTGTAGCTGCTGTTGCGATCAGAGCATGCGCCAAAACTCACAGATTTTTCGCTAGTGACGGCTTGCGTACAGAACCCAACAGAAACTGTCCCAGAATTTCTCCAGCGTTTCATGACAGTGTGGGATAATAATGCGGGCATTAAAAGAGAGGGCAATGATTTGTTCGCCATACAGACTTTGTTACATAATTTAATCCCTGAAACAGCTCAGGCATATATGATGACCACTCCAGATTGGCAAATCAAAACATGGCAAATAACATTAGCCACAATGCGCGCGCTGCACAGAAATCAGATATTTCTGACCCCCAGAATTGCCCAGCTGATGCAAAAGTTGCCTCAAAATACACAGGCTTATCAGAGTGCGGATAACTCCCACCAGTTTCAGGGACAAAACCGCACACAGCAGTATCAAAATCAGGGAAGGTCACAGGGTTATCAAGACAAGGGCAAACAGCAGCAGAATAAAAATTCCAAAAAGTTGATGCCGTGTCACGTCTGTGGTGGAACGGATCACTGGGTGGGGCAGTGCGAGCAGCGCTGGCGAGCACAGCAGGATACATTGCTTGCTCTCCCCCAGCCCCCCCGCCAACACCCGGCATTACTGCCTCCCCCTGCCCTTAACAGTCAATACGACAGGCAGGCCCAACAGGGGCAAAACGGTCAGCAAAGAAGATAGAGGTGCCATCATGAAGAAATAGGGTCAGATTCACAGCATTTCCCCATTCAAGCAGCAACAATTCGCCTTTCCAATAACCCGCATGAAGATCCGATTATGCCCGTTGATTTCAGTGGTAAGGCGGTAGACATTTTGATTGACAGCGGAGCAACATTATCAGCAGTGCGCACGAAGGAAAAAGTGTGTGAAGCAACCAATAATTTTGTTACAACAATGGGAGTTTCTGGCATTCCTATGTCCGAGCCCGTTTCAGAGAAAACTAATATTTCAATCGAAGGATCACATGTCCAACACTCTTTCATTATCTCAGATGGAAGTCCTATTAATCTAATGGGCAGAGATTTGCTTTGTAAATTACAAGCAACAATACATTGCACTCCAGACGGATTGTTTTTGACTATTCCTGACAGCAAAGTCTATCAAGCTGTCCATTTCATTCAATCATCTCAAGACAACCTTTATTGTTGGTCATTTCCAGATTTCAACATGATTTCTGTTTTCTCAACAACAGGAATTTAGAAAATTGCTAGCATTTCCCCTGTGTGTGCTTCCTTAATGTCCCTTATGCGGCCTGTATTGAATTGTCACTGCACAGCTGCTTTTAACCCATCAGATGACTATGCGCTATCAGTAAGAGGTTTTTGAAACATCTCAGATCAGTTGGAATGTGAACAGTTTTAGGACCCCAGGGGTGCGCATTGCCTGTTAGGCTCACACCCACACAGCAGGCTTTTTATGCTGCAGACACGATCCCTCACCTCACACTAGCGGTCACTTCAGGAAGTGAACCTGAGGAAGTGGGGGCCATGGCAGCCCACTGCCATGCTCTGCTGAGGGCTGCAAAAGCTTCTCTCCCGCACACACACACACACACATAATCGAATTAACCTCGGAGAAGAACATTACATGCTGTATCTCTCTGAGCAACTTTCTCTCCCTCAAAGCACATTTCTTCATTTACAGCCACCTGCACTCACACAATATGGACCCCCTTCAGATTTTTCTGAGGTTCCGGCCACATTATGGGCTAAACACAAGAATCATGTGGGGTTTGTTTGTTCAGCCCCTCCACACAGAGTCACACTTAAAGCCAATGCCAGATTGCCAGCTATCAGACAGTACAATTTACCCCATAGAGCTAGGGGTGTAACGGTATCCGTATTCGTCCCCTACCGTCACGGTTCGGACGTCACGGTTCGGCACATGCAGTCACACGGCGAATACGCCTTTTTGTACGAGTGGGAAAAAAGTCTGTCCTTCAGGGCAGTATCCACTACACTATATATAATCCAGGGGGCGGTATTGCGCCTAAAAGCTGTTTGCCAGCCACCCTTAAACAACAAATGAAGAACAAGAAGAAACACAAAAACAAAACGAACTAAATACAAGAAGAAGAAAAGTTAGTATGGCGATTTCAGATAACACACAGGAGCTAGAACCCACCTGCTTCTTTTAAATCAGCTGTGTGGGAACATTTCGGGTTCCCTGTGGACTACAATAACGATGAAGTGTGTGAGTGGTGGATCGGAAGAGGACGGTGCGTCGGCGTTGTTCGATAGCGGTGCGGTATGTTAATGATAACACATGCCAAACATGCTAAATCATATCAGAAGGGATCACCCAGATTTGCCAATCACCGGAGCCCGGCAAAAGACAACAGCTGTTCAACAGCTGATCCCCGCTGTTTTTAAGAAGCCAATAGACATGAAAGCCGTGAAACCAAAATAAATAACGGAAGCTTTTGGCATATGTTTTTCAACGACTTTGTACTCTTGAAACACTTTCTTATTATTTATGATATAAGACATTATTTTTAGTTTTACAGCTTGATGAAACCTTTTTGTTTGACATCAGCCATTATAGATAATATGGCCATCTGAGTGTGTGTGGTACTATTTATGGTTTGTTTTTAACTGTTTAATACAGTTAATTATTCAAAATGTCAGAGTTCCATATTTTGAGACTGAAACTTGCACTACTGTTCAAAAATAAATAACAACAAACCTGGAATTATGCATTTGGGAATTTTTTTTGCTTTTTCTTGTTGTACCGAACCGTGACCCCCAAACCGAGGTACGAACCGAACCGTGACTTCTGTGAACCGTTACACCCCTACATAGAGCCATTTTGGGAATTGAAGGAGTCATCCAATCTCTGCTCGATCAAGGCGTATTAATCTATACGTCCAGCCCATGTAATACTCCGATTCTGCCCATACCTAAACACAATCGCCCTGATGAGTGGCGTTTTGTCCATGATTTGCAAGCTATTAATGCTATTGTCATTCCAACAGCTCCTATAGTGCCTGACACTAATTCGATTCTTGCATCATTACCGTCAGATTCAAAATATTACACAGTAATTTATTTGTGCATTTTTCTCTGTTCCTCTGCATCCAGACAGCCAGTATCTGTTTGCATTTACTTTTAAAGGTAAACAAATCACATACACGCGCCTCCCACAGGGGTATGTTGAATCGCCTACTGTGTAGGCAGCAGCGGTTAAGAGAGATCTGGACACTTTGGTCCTTACAGGAGGTAGTACCTTGCTTCAGTACGCAGATGACCTGTTGTTAGCTTCTCCCAACATGGACGCATGTCGCATCGACTCCATTCTGCTCATGAAAAGACTTTCTGAATGCGGACACAGAGCATCTCTGGCTAAGTTGCAGTACTGCCAGACTGAGGTCACGTATCTGGGTCACATTCTGAGGGATGGACACCGACTCCTCTCGCCAGCAAGGATTTGCCTTTTGAACAAAGTGGCACCACCCCGCACAAAGAAAGACATGTTGTCTTTTTTGGGCATGGCTAACTATTGCAGACACTGGATATACGAGTACGCTGCTATGGACTCTGTCCTGCGTGCTGCCACTCTGCAGGCTGCTCCTAACATTGTTCAATGGTCTGAGGACATGCACACAGCTTTTCAGGACTTAAAGCGAGCCCTGACATCAGCTCCTGCCCTGGGGCTCCCTGATTACCATCAGCCGTTTCACCTGCACGTCCATGAAAAGGGGGGCTTTGCAACGGGCATCTTGGTACAGAAGCATGGCTCTAATTTCCGGCCTGTTGCATACTACTCATCTCGACTCTCCCCTGTGGTACTTGGTATGCCTTCATGCCTGCGTGCAGTGGCCGCAGTTGCAATTGTTATCAAACAATCCTCTCCCATTGTACTGGCCAGTGACTGTGTAGTACATGTCCCACATGCAGTTTTGCATATTCTGAACACCTCTGCTACTCAGCATATGACAGCAGCAAGGCGATCTGGTTATGAAGCAATAATTCTTTCAAGCCCACACATCACACTTAAACGCTCTCCCCCCTCTAAACCCAGCTACGCTGGTGCCAATTCCAGATTTTGAGATAACACATGACCGTGTCACAACGATTGACATGTCTTCTTCCCCCAGAACTGATATGTTGCAAACTCCTATCCCTAATTCAGATATCATTCTATACACAGACGGGTCTGCGAGCAGGCTGTCTGACACAGTACACTTAGCAGGCTATGCTGTTGTAAATGACTGGGAAGTTTTAGAAAGCCGGGCCTTGCCAAATGGCACGTCGGCTCAGGCCGCAGAGTTGTATGCTCTGCTGAGGGCGTGTATTTTGGCTAAAGATAGAGTTGCAACCATTTTCACAGACTCCAGGTATGCATTTGGTGTGTGCCATGATTTTGGTGTCTTGTGGAAAATGCGCGGTTTCTTAACATCGGCCGGTAAGCCTATTCAACATCATGCGTTAGTAGCTCAGCTATTAGACGCTATCATGCTCCCTACACAGCTAGCAGTAGTTAAGTGTGCTGCTCACACAAATTCTGATGATCCTATTTCGCGTGGAAATGCGTTAGCCAACACCGCGGCTAAACAAGCAGCTCTTCTATGGTGCTCCAATGCCCCTTGACACAATCCGCAGAGCCCATTTGTTTGCCTTCCTTTAATGATGTCGCGGACATGCAAGCCCGCGCTAATGTTAGAGAGATTTATGGCTAAGACGAGGTTGTACACTTCACGCTGAGTCCAGCTTGTGGCTCCACCCAGACGGACGGATGGTCTGTCCACGTTCGTTCCTCCATGTTTTGGCACATGTTGCACATGGCAAATCACATGTAGGAAAATGAGGGATGAATGGGATTATAAAGTCCCAATGGTTTACACTAGCTACACAGACCCTTGTAGATAGATGCATGATATGCCAGCAGACAAGATGAAGAAGTGGTCAAATTCAGCATGAACACTTACCGCCCCCCTCGGGGCCCTTTGTAAATATGCTAATTGACTTTTCACATATGCCACCATGCCAAGGATTCAAATATATTTTGGTAATAGTGTGACAGTTCTCCAAATGGGTAGAGGCCTACCCTACCAGAAAAGAAGACGCTAGAACAGTTGTAAAGTGTCTTCTCAAAGATGTTATTCCTAGATTTGGTGTGCCCACAGGAATTAACAGTGACAGAGGTCCAGCATTCATTTCGAAGATAACCCAGAGTCTAGCTACAGTGTTAGGGTTCAAATGGCAATTGCATGTTCCCTATCACCCACAGAGCTCAGGCCAGGTTGAGAGAATGAACTTGACTATAAAGGAGAAACTCACTAAAACAATGTTGACCACAGGACTAAAATGGGTAGACGCGCTGCCGCTAGTTCTGTGCTCCATCAGAAGTTCACCAAATGCAACGACAGGGCTTAGCCCACACGCAGGTATTGATGGGAAGGGTAATGTTTGCAGGATCTAGCCCCCCAGTAACACCCCACAAACTCACTCTTTTGTGGACAGATGATTACATGACTAACTATGTCAAATATCTAACTGACATGTTGAGAAAGTTTCACAGGCAGGTGGCTGACAGGCTCCCCCAGCCAGGAGAGGAGCCCACCCACCCCTTTCAGATTGGTGATAATGTACTAATCAAATCTCTAGAAAAATATGCTCTGTCTCCCAGGTGGAAAGGTCCTTTCCAGGTGTTAATAGTGACCAGAACAGCACTGAGAGTACAAGGCAGACCGGAGTGGATTCACGCTACAAGATGTCGTCTCTCCCCTCTACCGGATGCTGGCGTGTGAAGGCAGTCATCATCATCGTCATGCTGGGTCTTCTGTACCTGGCCAAGGACGCCCTGCTAGATGGAGCTGTGGAAATCTCAACGACAGGTGGCGAGGGATCTCGCCCGTCTGAGGAAGAAAATAAGGTGCTCTTATCTACGAGCGCAGACGACTTGACCACTCAGAGCCCAGACCCTGAGGGCAAAACGACACCAACGGGCAAATCAGTGCCTAGCGACAAGGACAGGTTGTATCCAATCACCACACAGACATTCAGTATGGTGCAAGAGACACAACGAGAAAGAAAAGGAGGAAGAATCAGGAGGATTGTCTCCCTCCCTGATCATAAATCAGAGACTGTTTCTTTTAACTGTCCAGCTTTAATATGTGATTCATCTAACTGCATTATTATATTTTATGTGTCCTTAGTTCACTCAACGTGGGAGATATATCCAATGGACCAGTACCGTGCGGACGGTGTCTCATCGGAGGGGGTAAGAATAGCACTCGACACCATTGAAGACATGCCCCCAGAACTGTGGTGTAGCACTAGAGAACAGGTTAAGACACTAATAAAGGATAAAGCAACATGTAGAGTGAGGAAACCAGATTACCAGGTTCCCAATCCAGGTGCTACTGCATGCAAAATGTCTGGACCAGATAGAAAAACAAATGTTCTATCCACTCCACTTAAAACACTCAGGAGGTGATGTAGATTTTTCAAAAAAGGCCTTAATCACTCCTTTTAAATGAACTAAAACTAATTCTGCAGTAAGTTTAATGTTAGACTACGCACATGAACGTAATATTAGCAACTGTTGGCTGTGCCAAAATATGCCAGAATCCATGCATTCTCCCATGTTTAGCCCAATTCCTTTCACAAAAGCGGACTATAAATTAGTCAACTGGAACGACATTGACTCCAGGATTAGCGATGAGGCTGAGGACTGCTACACTCCTTCATACCCAACAGACTCTGATAAACCGTTACAGTACGAGGGTCTGGTCTCTCTCATTGTTGAGACAGTAAATAAAAATTACCTGCCTGACGGTTTCAAACGGTTGATGTTTTTAAAACTAATATATGTGAAGAAATACATTAACCTAGCTTTTGAATACAGATTCCAGTTAGCTCTGGTACAAACTAACTGTTCGGTTAATTCCACAAGTCCAACATGCACAAAACAACCACACATGGCATCTTTGTTAGCTGAAGCTTTAGTGACAGTTGTACCCTGGTTTGGCTTCAGAACAGTGGACTCCGTTGAGGTTAAAATACATGATTGTACGCAACCAATACCCCTAGGCAATCCCCCTACACGTGACTTTTCAATATATGTTCCCCCAATTGTAGTACATCAGGGATCACCAACTACATTTGTCCAAGGGCCAAAATGTATCCAATAGACACAATCGCGGGCCAGTGATTTTTATATAGTCCACAATGCTAGTGGAGCACGCTCACGTACTGCGGACCTTTAATTTAGTATCTGAAACGATGTAATAACTTTTAAAACTTGTTCCAGTCACTTGCCCCATGCATTCAGCAGCAGCAGGCCATTCAGTTTGATTTGATCGTTATGAAATGTCATAATTTCGACAATAAAGAAATGCTACATAAACGTTATCTTGCACATTTTATCCAACCATCTCCGTTTCTAACTTTCAATATATTTTAAAAGAGATCTCTCTCTCTCTCACTGAGTGCGGGGGCGGGGCCTCACAGACGCTGCACCTCTCTCTCGCTCACAGACATGCTGCAGCGCTGTGCAGTGTGCACACAGTTCTGCCGGTAATGAATATTACATGTTGTGAGGAAACTTTTCCACCAATAATTCCAATAAGTATTCCAAAATGTATTCACTTCAGGTTTATGAAAGTAACTGTAATCAGATTACTCGTTTTTCAAATGTAACGCCAGCTGAATACATTAAGCCTACTTGATTTTTATATTCTGCGTAACGCCGTTACATGTATTCCGTTACAACCAGTCTATGGTTACAACCCAACCCTGCTTCTAGGCTACTGTCCCGCAGCTCCTGCCTCTCTGTTGGACTCCGTCGCAGCGGGGCTACTGCTGCGGAGCGCACAAAGCAGACTCTTCACAACGAAGGGTCACTTCTTCTTGAAGGCAGGGAAAGTTTCGCAGTACGCAGTCTACTGTCCCGCAGCTGCTGCCTCTCTGTTGGACTCCGGTACTGCACCTTACTCACGACGTTGTACAAAACAAAATGGGTGGGGGGAGAACGCCACAGTCACCCCCGTCGTGCGGGCTGGATGAGAATGTCTGGCAGGCCGGATGTGGTCCGCGGGCCGCCAGTTGGTGGTCACTGTAGTACATGAATGGAAGAATGTGTCCATCTGTTTCCAGAATGAAGCAGGATCTCACACCTCTCCAGATGTGGGACACAGCGACTGTAATACCATAGTGAGGGTAAAATTAGCCAGAATTCCCCTCCCACAGAGAGTTTATTTAGATTGTGGCGACCGAGCTTATGGCTGCGTGCCGTATGACGTTTTTTATGGCACCTGCTATCTAGCCTACCTAATTCCTTTAATCCGTAAAGTAGAGGCAAATGAGATTGCAGCGATACTTCCCTCTCTACACAGGAACAGCAGGTCCATTACAAAAGGACAACAGATAGCGAGCCTATTTTTTATGTTAGTCAGCAGGAAATCATGGCATTATCCAAAGTAGTGGAAAATCATCTAAATGTATCTAACACAGCAATATTAGCTGAACATAAAGAATTGCAAGAAGTTAGGACAGTAGCACTACAGAATCGCATGGCGCTGGACCTCCTCTTAGCTGCCCAGGGGGGCGCATGTAAAGTAATTGGTGCAGAGTGCTGTTCCTTTGTCTCTGATGCCACACTGGAAGTTATGGATATGATTCATGATATGGCTAACAGGATAAAATAATTGCATGAAACTCATGGGTTTACATTTGGGGATTTAAGTGGAACCCTTGGATCCTGGGGAGCGGGGTTGGTTAAATGTGTTGTTACTGTTGCAGTGTTTATCTTGGTTGTGCTAATCCTAGTAATTTGTTTGATCACTGTAGTTAAATACGCAGGGTTGCCAAGACTGCCCTCCAGGCCCCACAGAGGCTAGTGGGGTATTCTACTGTAAATGACACAATGTTGATGTACGACGCCGACCTCCCAGACCCATGGGTCTCCATGGCAGTTCCTGTACCATGGGTACCTCCTTTCAGCGATTGATAAATTGATTAAAGTTGACACTCAGAATAAAGAATAGATGTTTTGATTTTCCTTGAATAAAGAACAGATGTTTTTGATTTTTCCTTCCTCAGGTTGTTACAATAAAATGTCTGACTTTTCCTTTTCAGATTTTGAATGAATGTATTTGAATAAAATGTATGTAGTAAAGTGCCTTACTCTTGAATAAGTGTATTGAAGTAAACGTAAAGTAATGTTAAAGATTGAGGACACTGTACCTTTACAGATTACAGATTGATCGATTCATCACTGTGAATTTATACCTTAACTGTGAATCTTAACTGGATCCCTTATGATTCTGATTTTATACCTCAATTGGATTTCTTATAATCCTACATCATAATTAATAAGTGATAAATGATAAAAGATCTTGTTTTTGAAACATATATTTTACTATTATATTTTTGTATTGCATGTGTTATTATTGTGCTTTTTGACAAAAGAAATCAAACACTGAAGAGAGATGATTTTTCTATTGTGGTTGTCTGTATCAACCATTGTGATTGACTGTTTCAATCTTATTCTGCTGTTGATGTAATTAATGTAATGGGAATCCACACAACTCTGAGGACGTTTTATTTGATTTAAGTAGTGACTGAAATATTCTTAGACTAATGCTAATTGGTTATCAATAAATTGATAAAAGGGAGGATCTGTGAAGGAAATATTTTAATGAGATCTGTGCAGGGGAGAATTTTAGTGTTTTCCTATGTGTCCTGTTTGTAATTTAAACAGGGCAAAGGCCAAAAGGCCCTGCCTTCCTGTGGGGGAGTGTGACCAATGCGCAGATGGCTTTAACAGACCCGTCCTTTGTCTCTAATATGTCTAGTATCGATTAAGATGGAAAGCGCGCGAATATAGGCCACTCCTATATTCTCTGTGTAGATTTGCGCTGTGCTTCTGTGTAATCCTTAGTGTTGACTAGGTATCTATATGATGCAAGTTGTGTGGATATCTTGTGAACGCTCCGGCCGTGACTTTCAATAATGTCCGGTGTTTGATTTAAGCGGATTCCAGTCTTCCATTCTTTCATCACATTGCTGATCAGAACTTTCTTTCACAATGGTGTCCAAGCCCCTGGGAATGTTACCTCCCTCTCCAAACTGACGAGAAAGAGCGTCAGCCTTAATGTTCCGAGAACCAGGGCGGTAGGAGAGGGAGAAATTGAACCGAGTGAAGAAAAGGGCCCATCTAGCCTGTCGGGAATTCAGTCTGCGGGCCGACCGGATGTACTCCAAATTCTTGTGGTCGGTCCACATCAGGAAAGGTTGACTGGTCCCATCGAGCCAGTGACGCCACTCCTCCAGAGCCAACTTCACTGCTAGCAGCTCCCGGTTTCCCACATCATAATTTCTTTCCGCTGGAGTCAAACGCCTTGAAAAGAAAGCACAGGGATGGCGTTTTTGGCTGTTCATTGCTCGCTGAGACAGGATGGCTCCCACTCCCATATCAGAAGCATCCACCTCCAAAACAAACTGTCTTGCAGGATCGGGTACTCGGAGGATGGTGGCGGAGGTGAACCTGGCCTTAAGGTTCTGGAACGCTTCCTCAGCCGAGGAGGACCACTGGAACATAACCTTAGAGGAGGTCAGGGCTGTGAGAGGAGCGGCCACGAATGAACCTCCGGTAGAAGTTGGCAAACCCGAGGAACTGTTGTAGCCGCTTCCGGGATTCTGGAACCGGCCAGGAAGTGACTGCATCAACCTTGGAAGGATCCATCTCGATGCTCCCCTGTCCCACGATGTATCCCAGAAAAGAGACACAGGATGTGTGAAACTCGCACTTCTCCGTTTTAACAAACAGCGAGTTCTCGAGCAATCTCCTGAGAACCGCCTGGACGTGGTGCACGTGTTCTTTCAGCGTCTTGGAATGTCAGGATGTTATCCAAGTAAACAAACACGTGTCGGTCCAACATGTCTCGGAGCACATCATTTACCAACGCCTAGAATACTGCAGGGGCGTTGGTAAGCCCAAAAGGCATGATTAGGTACTCGTAGTGCCCCGAGGTGGTGTTGAAGGCGGTCTTCCACTCATCCCCCTCGCGAATACGTACCAAGTGGTACGCGTTACGCAAGTCCAGCTTTGTGAATATGGTTGCTCCCTGCAGCAACTCGAATGCAGAAGAGATAAGAGGCAGTGGGTATCGATTCTTGATCGTAATGTCATTAAGACCCCGAAAGTCGATACAGGGCCTTAGGGTCTTGTCCTTCTTCTCCACAAAGAAGAACCCTGCGCCAGCAGGTGATGAGGACGGGCGAATAATCCCAGGCGCCAGAGAGGGATTGATATAAGTCTCCATGGAAACTCTTTCCGGAGCAGACAGGGAGTACAATCGACCCCTGGGAGGGCTGGTGCCGGGATGCAGGTCGATGGCACAGTCGTAGGGCCGGTGTGGTGGTAAGGAAGTAGCCCTCGACTTGCTGAATACTTCCTTGAAGTCCAGATATTCCGGTGGAACCCTGTAACATCTGGAACTTGGCTGGGGTTCAACGAACGCTGAGGCGCGGCAGCTAACCCAAAATGGCTCCAGTCTCCCAGTCAATGTTAGGGTTGTGGCGGCGGAGCCATGGATAACCCAGGGTCAGTGGAATATGTGGAGACCGGAGAACATGAAACTGAATAGTTTCGTGATGGTTCCCAGACAGGAGCATGTGAACGGGTACAGTCTGATGAGTCACTGTCCCCAGCAGGTGACCGTCTAAGGCGTTGGCTGGAACTGGGCGAGACAAAAGAACCCGGTCTATTCCCAACTGCAGCATAAGCTTCTCGTCCATAATATTCGCGTCCGAACCAGAGTCAATAAAAAGAGCAAGATCCTGAGAGCTATCCGGTAATAGCAACCTGGCGTTGCTCAATGGTCTCTGAGCGGGAACAAATCCAGGGGTTTGGCTCACCAGTATGTTCCCCATTACTGCTGAGCCTTGCCTTTTACCGGGCAGTGAGAAACAAAATGGCTGGCCCGGCCGCAGTAGAGACACAGGTTACGACGTGTGCGATGCTCACGTTCCTCCAAAGTGAGGTTGGTGACCCACAGACACGGGTCCAAACACCTTGCGCAGCTCCGCAGAAAAAGCGGGGAACGAAGAGCCGGCGGGTGTTTGTTGCTCCCATTCCGCTGTGCCCCACAGTCGGGCTTTCCCAGTCAAATGATTGACCGTGAACGCCACACGAGCAGCTTCAGAAGCGAAAGTGTGTGGCTGCAGCGCAAACAGGATAGAACAGTTCGTAAGAAACGGGCTGCAGCCCTCCGGTTCCCCGGCGTAGCGCTCCGGAGTTCCTACCTGAGGCTCCGGAGTTCCCACCTGAGGCTCCGGGGTAAATCCCATCAGAGGTGATGCAGAAGCGGGTGTCGACGGCATAGGAAGAGGCGCTGGAGCGGCCACTCCTGCCACTAGCTGCTGCACAGTAGCCGTTAGCTGCTGTAGCTGCGCAGATAAATAGGTTGGCGTCTGGTCATGTGAAGAGTTAGCATGATGAGCATCGGTGGCCAGGGCGGCTATCGAGGCTTCCTGCTTCTGGAGAGCGTCCTCAACTCTCTCGAAACGGTCTCTAGGTGAAGAGGAGTGCGCTGGGTCCATGTTCTGGCCAGATTGTTCTGTCACAATCTTAAGGAGAACCCAAATGCAGCACTCGAGAAACCAAAGAGAATTGGTAATAAACTTTATTGGAGATTCCACTGCATCTGAGGAATACCAACCGAGCAGTTTAACGCACCGGAGGACAGCGGGCAGAAGGTGAGTCAGGGACAGGCAGAGAGTCAGGGAGTAAGCGAGGCGGTCAGCGTAGATACAGGCAGGGTCGGATAACAGGCCAGACAGGATAGTCGAGGGACAGGCAGGATCAGGGAACAGGCAGAGCAGGCAGATCGAGGACAGACAGGGTCGGAACCGGGTAGGCAATCTGGTATCAAACGCCAGAAAGACAAGCATGAGGCAAAGTACAATCTGGCAAAGAGTGTGTGTAAGGTGCGGGTTTAAATACTGGCAGAAGCTAATGGGTGCAGAAGAGAAAGAGAGTGAGCTAACGAGTGGGTATGGAAAACAGGTGAGACAGGTGAATGGAAAACTACTGGTGAATGATGGAGCAGACTATGACAATTACAGTAGTCGAGTCTACTGAAGAAGCTTAAAATCAGACCTGTTTTTTAAATGAAATCTGACGGCAGGCAGTTAGCTCTGATCACCTATGATAAATACGCCACACCTAATCGCCGGCCAATCAGCCACAGATCTCCCTCTATACAAATCAAACTGTAGACGGTGGGAAAGCACCTACAGTATTGTTTTAAGTAATGGTCGGAATGTGACCTGTGAGCCTTCTGAATTACCGTGGGACAGCACATTATAAACTAAAATGTTCAATCAATAAAGTAACATCTTATCTTAATAATATCTTCATATTAATAATAATAATAAATCATACAGTATGTGTCCGAAAGGGAGCAGGAGGAAGCAAACACAAAAATATACAAAAAATATACTGCATATTAAAGAAAACGATTGTAAAGGTAAAAGTATGAGCATAACAAATAAAGTGTAATGTAAACATTTACATTATTATGATTATTTAATATATAAAAACTATATATTATTGAATTACAAGATTAGATATACTTTATTTGATCTAAAATATGTGTTCAAATGCTCTTCAAAACACAACTGAAAGTCCATGAAACGTGTCTTTCTGTATTTGTGAATGAAGCGCCATCTCCTGGTTAAAACCTCTTGGAAAATAGTGGGAGGGCTTAACATTCCTCGATACTGGTCTTAGGCAGGTTGTAGGCAGGAAGCTGTAAGCTGGAGTCTGAAATGAGGTGCTACATCTGTACATGCCTGCATGAGAATCCTCCATTCCTTTGATTACACTTAATTTGGCAGTGTTTGCTGCAATATCTGTTTCAAGTTCCAGCTGTTCCTTTCTTTCCTTCAAACCGGCCTCCTCCCTTTCCAGTGCTTGCTTCTGAGTCAGCCTAGCAGCTCGTGCTAACAATTCTGCATTTCGACTTTCCAACTTTATTTTAGCAGATGTGATAGAAGACCAAGAGGATCTCCTTGAACTTTGTGAATGAACACTCTTTACGTTTGAAATACTGTCCTGAGGTGCAACACTCATATGTCCTTTTATTTGTGTCTGGACCACATTGGACACAGGAGCATCAGCGATCCAGTTTAAGACCTCCTTAGTAAACTCTTCCAAGGCAGCTGCTTTGGGGTTGTACCATTCATCCTGATCCATTTCTTTCTCCTCCTCAGTGGACATTAAAGCTTGAACAGAATCATTTAACTGTTCCATTTCCTTGCGTAGTTGTGTAAATTCAATTTCCATTTTCGACTTAACCAGTTCCACATTGCAGACATTTTCCATTTATTGTCTGATTTCATTTATTTTCCTTGTCAATGCACCCAATTTTGCACTCCTTGATGATTTCAGTCGTTTGAGCCTTTCCATGTACACACAGTCACATTTCACTTTCCAAGCTTTCCAAGTCTGCCATTTTTGTTCAAGACAACACGTTTATTCCTTTTTAATTTTACTTAATTGTTTGTGGACTTTTATTGTCTTGCTTTCCCTTGCGTTTTGTACTGTTTGCCGCGAGTTGAGACGTCCAACAGTCTTTGAACGCTCCACAGCAGTGATGCGTCACATAGTTGGAGGAGGAGTGATTGTTGCCTTCAATCATTCACGTTTCACAACACCGTCGTTCCAGGAAGTAGAATCCGTAGTAAAACCATAGACTGTATATATAAATGGACGTAGGGTCCGTGACGTCACCCATAGAATTCTGCAGAGTTGCCGTGAAGCCCTTAGTAGGCGGAGTCGGCCACTAACGGCTCAACAGTGACGTCAGAGTTCAACTCCCGCCTTCTCCAAATAAGGGCAAATAGGCGGAGCCGAGGCGGAACCTCCTGCCACCGAGCTGGAAGTTCCAGAGCTAGCTGAAGCTACCAAGCTAAGCTAACATGCTCCCCATCTGCACACTGCCGTCGCATTTTACGTTTCTAAGGTAAGCGGACATGAAACTATTCAGCAAAACTATAAATAATAATCTAAGTTATTGAGTTTTTAGCATAATACTTCAGAATCTTAAAATCCTTTAACGTTTATATGCAATTGTGCTAAATTCAACACTGGAATCAAGCAAATATTAATATGTTTGCATGACATTAGTTATTTGTATTTTGATATCACTTAACTATACGTTTAATAGATTTAAGTCAAGCTAAGGTACATGTGATGGTAGCTAGTTAGTGCTCTTACCTGTGAGGCCAACAGCATAATAACCAGACTGTATCATTAAAACTAAGTACCAGTTCTAGATCCTTGAGTTTAGACAAACAATTCAAAAGACAAAATGTATTTAAAGACCAATCTTTATTTGAATGTGCCTCTTAACCTGAGATATTAGTTATACAGTAATAGTATTGACAATCTAAAAAAACTGAGCAACTCAACAGTCAACTTTATGTTTCTTATTGTCTAAAGCATTTATTATTTTCATTTTCCCCCTCTCATATTCAGTGTGGACGGATTGAGACAGCCTGGTGTCCAGAGAGCAGCAGAGACTTTAGGGAGAAACCTCCGTGTGATGGACGTCCTGTCTGTTGGTTTGGAGAGGACTGAGGGTCTTTCCTCTGCGAGAAGGACCAGGGCTGATGAAGGAGCCCATGCTGGGCAAAGCTGATACCAACTGCACAGGCCTAGTCTGTCACTTTATTTGACTAAATGTGTTTACTTATACATTTAATAGGTTTACACCTTCTGTCCATATGTGCTTTTTATTTAAAACATTTGATTAACTTTTGGTTCACATTTCAATAAATTGTATTTGTACTCCTTTTGTCCATTATTCTTACTGAACATTTTAGATTACACATTCACATCTGACTGAAGATTGGCCCCATTTATTTGTGACGTTGCAAAACAAGGTACATGTTGTGAAGCTCATAAAGTGAGGCAAATAGAAATAATCAGCTGATGGAGTGTAGATGTGGAAATAGCTGCATTCGATCAGCTGACTGTTTTTACAATAAAAGTAGTTTCTTAGTGAATGTCCTGTACTGGTCTTAAAATCTCATAACATCAGCTTTTAATGTTCCTCTTGGATGTTCTTCTTGACCCTCAGAGAAGGAGAAAATGTCGTGTCTTTCAGGCATGTCCTTTCCTAACAAAAATGACAGGAAACATAAAACATATTATTGCAGAACAAGTGTGTTATTTATGAAAGCGGTGTGTTTGTGTGTTTAGGGGCTGTAGATATAATTATTTTGTAATGTTTTTTTTTTACTTCAACAATGAGCTACAAAGACAATCAGATTATGAATGAACAGTATGAAGTTCATCAACATTGAAATATATGTTATTATCAAAATTATATTTAACTGTTATCAAAACGTAGTGCAACTGTAGAAGCTTGCTCTGTTGTCTCACTGAAAGAATAACTTTTACCACGTTTTTTACAGACAATATTGAGAGATAAATAGTAGCAGTTCACACTATGTGTTAAATATCTTTGCCTTCAATACATTAAATTAGAAAGCTGACAAAGTCATATTGCTAAATATCTAAATGTAACTTTTTGCATGGAAAAACCCTCAACTTAACTGATGTGTAGGTGATCTAGTATTTAGTATTGTTTAATGGAATGTATATCAGTGTATTCAAGTCAATACTTCATTCATTTAAACCAATATCTTTCTTGATTCTTTGTACAGTATGAAAAAAGAGTATTTGTACCTGTGCTGAAGTTCACTGCTGTGAGGAGTCCAGTTCTGTCTCTCACTCTCTGGTCCAGCCTGTCTGCATCACCTGGACACCTTAAACAAACAGATATATATATATATGTAAAGTACCATGTGTACAAACAATATAACTGATTCTCTTCTGTTGGATTGTGTATTGTCCGAGTCAGGGTCCTTTTTATTTTACTGTAACTTTGGAAGTTGTGTTACCAATGCTTACTGTTTATTTGATACCCATTTGGTAATGCAATTAATAAAAACAACAAGGTTTGGGTTCGTTCTTCAGATGACTGTGACGTTAAGGTGTAAGCTCGATAATGAACTCCAGCTCAACCAACCATATTGTAATATCTAAGTAATCATCTTGAAATATGACATTAATAATTGTAATATACACACATCTTATTGTGAGGTTGATTTCACATAACTACTTCGACATTAGCTTGTCTACATACTTGAGCATAGCCAATTTAAATTAACCTTAGATGCATACAGTTCTACCTACATAATAAAATATCTCTAAGTTACAAGGATGACCTTATTTTATCAACCTCAAACAGAAGCCGTTTGTTCAACAGTATTATCCCACTTAACACTTGTCTATTTCGTTTTAACCTTTATACAGTCTATGATTTTAACTTGGAGGCTACGATTACAATCGTTAGCACCGATGTAGCTACCACTAGCTTACATGCTAACCCAAGCCTTACCATTCATTACGTAGCTGATTAAAATCATTAACACATAAATAAAGCACTCGAATTTCACTTACCGCATTCATGCACCGTCTGTTTTAACCGCAGAGCGAGTCACAATAGTCCGATATATAAGCATGAAGAACAAACAACCACGGCCGGCTACAAGTTGTGTTTCCTGGATGAGCTGAACAGGCAGATTCCCTGTAGCTAGCTTCATGGAGCAGCTAGCAGAGAGACGAGAAGCTAACAGCGGCAGGCACTTGACAGAGCCGTCACTCAATGTGACCACGCCCTAATTTATGCACACACTTTAAGACCTAATATAAATAAAAGGGTCGCGTTAGAAAACAATTCACTCACAGATCCATAATCATGAAGGTGGAATCTAAGTATATCGATAATAAAAATGTATGGAGCCAAGGGTAGAAACATGTTTTTTTCTGCTGTAAAGTTGGGCATTTTAACATGGGGTCTATGGAAATTGCTCCTTTCTGCAGCCATCGCCTATCGGCCAATATATGAACTGCAGTGTGTGACACTTCCGTATTGGCTTCCCGGCTCTACCCCACAGTTTGCCGCTTGAGTAAAACGAAGGCGAGTGTTTGACACACTGTTATGAGTTCTTGTTTTCAAAACAAACGTTTCCACGGACCAGTGCTCATCAAGCTGGTTTTTTGACGAATAAAATATGGCGTTATATTTGTGCCTCTATCCTGAGCACGCAATGAAACATGTTGAGCATAGAAAATGCTGTTGAGCATAGAAAATGCTATTGAGCGCGCACTTGAACATTTTTGAGCACAGAGAAATATATTTTCTCTCATAAAACTTCTGCTCCGTGCGCAAGCAGACCGCTGCCTGCACGCGCTCTCTCTCCCTCGCTCGCTACCCCTATAGCTATGTTGCCGGCTAGCAAACTCAGGCATTGCAAACAATAACGTGATATCAGAAAATCTTGAAATGTATAACTCACCTGACACTGTGGCGTACTATTCTCTTCATTCGAGTCTGTCATGTCCTGTAAATGTCAACGATAGATGTGTAATAAGAACGTCAACAGCCTGATGGCAACCGAAAATCCCTCTCTCATCTCAGATAGAAGATATGATTGGAGACGACCAGCCAATCAGAATTGACCTTCTCGAGTTCTCCGATTGGTTGGTTTTGTGGCACATTTGTAACGCTGTGACCACATGAGCGAGCACAGGCAAAGCTGAGCGTGCACAGGGTGGAGAGGTCGAGCGGGCGGGGGAGAGAGAGCGCGTGCAGGCAGCGGTCTGCTTGCGCACGGAGCAGGAGTTTTATGAGAGAAAATATATTTCTCTATGCTCAACATGTTTCATTGCGTGCTCAGGATAGAGGCACAAATATAACGCCATACAGCGTCGGAGACAGCAGTTACAGGACCGCACTTGTAGAACCGCACACACAGGTCCGACGGAGCACGTGGCGGTCAACGCACGTTCACATGAATGAGCATGTGACGGAGAATTTAAAAAAAGATAGTCTTTTATGTCTTTTATATGTATATTAAACAACACTGTTAATTTCGTTTTGGGTATGTTTTTGTTAAAAGAAAACAACACTGTTAAACACTGTTCCTTCTACAGTATCATAATTCTCGTTTCATTATTATTTCTTAATAAATCAAAGGTGTCTTCGAAGAGGTGCTAGATTACTGAAAAACAACTGTTAGTGTGTTCAGTTTGACCGAGAGGCATTTCAGTTCAGAATAAAAATGTTTTATTTTAATTTCCACACTGTGGGGGTCTGCTGTCAGGCAGTTTTGGCAGAGCTCATATTATACGTCAGTTGTATATTATTGTTATTGCCTAAATAATCCAGTATCAGTCAGGCTGTTTTACCTTTGTGTAATAACAGGAATACAGAGTAAAATGTGATATATTGACGATGCTTTAAATAGCGTTGTAGGTAAATGTGATTTAAACTAATTGTTCCTTGCGTCAATTGTAAGAAGAGCTGTAATTCCCCGCCATTAGGTAGCCTTAGCTAGCACTGATTAAATTAAGTGGATTAGATTCACCTTAACTACCTTAATTAAAAAAGTGAAGTTTAGCATCTTAACAGCAGTGCAGAAACAAACATCAATTAGTAGATATAAATAAGATATTATATATATGGTAAGCAGTAAATATATTCAGCAGGAAGAATGATACGATTACAGAGTACGCTTTAAATCGGATTGGTCAGTCACTGGGGGTGAGGCGGGGTCTGCTGTTTCTTCACTGGGCGTGAGGCGGGGTCTGCTGTTTCTTCACTGGGGGTGAGGCGGGGTCTGCTGTTCCCTCTCCAGGGAGATAACCTGTCGTGGCACTCTGAATATTGGCTGAAGGGTTCCCTCCAGCAAGCTTCTGGCCTCCAGAGTCCAGAATGCAAACCTTTGGCCATGCCTTTGAAACAATAAGAACAAGACGTCATCTAAAGTATTGCATAGGGAAAGGCTAAGGCATTGGTGCACAATTCAGATCGATGGATCTGGGATGATGGGGATTATGGGCGTTGATGGATCTGGGTTGATGGGCGTTGATAGATCTGGGATGATGGGCGTTGATGAATCTGGGATGATGGGCGTTGATGAATCTGGGATGATGGGCATTGATGAATCTGGAATGATGGGCATTGATAGATCTGGGATGATGGGCGTTGATAGATCTGGGATGATGGGCATTGATAGATCTGGAATGATGGGCGTTGATAGATCTGGGATGATGGGCGTTGATGAATCTGGGATGATGGGCGTTGATAGATCTGGGATGATGGCCGTTGATGAATCTGGGATGATGGGGGTTATGGCAGAGTGCTTCGCCTTGCACAAAACCAGGTGCTTTACAAAGTCTGATTTGCGCGCCAGCATAGATTGGCAGTAGCTGCAATGGAAATGATATACCGGTCTGCAATTTAATCCACATCTGTGAATGGTATACCCTTAAACATAAGAACATAGAATTCTAGTATTATTATTTTGTGATCATATTATTTAAAAGTGTAAATTATGAATACCAAACATCTGGATCAAGTAACTGGTCACCACAAACAAATCATAGGACTTGTTTTGATTTATTGCTCAAATGGAACTGATCATAACATTCAGGCTGCTTTGAATGTAGACACATTGCAACTCCATTTGCATTTCACAAGAGAATGTTTGCTAACTTTACCTTCATGGAGAACTGCATGGTGGAAGTGGCTCTCTCGATGGCTTTTGACCTTGCTGTATTTGGTTGGAGAGAACAAACCAGAGACACAGAACGGGCAGTGAAAGTCGTTGCAACAAGTCGTGCACCGTTAAAGGTCCGGCAAGGATCTCCCCTCTTGGATTGAAATATGCATCTTGAAAAAGAGAGAGCCTAATTGGTCAAACTGAACATTTTGAAACAATTTCACAGACAGACATAAATTAGGCCTAATTGTTAGATTCTGACATGACAGATTCTAACCTACATAATTGGCCGACATAACTGACTAAAACACCTCATGCAATATTACAAAACATGTCAAAATGATGAGATTGTCTGATAAACGGTAAACAGGCAGTCAGCACAGTGAAGATTATTTACAATGAATTCAAATTGTAATACTATGACTATTAAAGAAGCATTTACACTGAAGACAGAACTTAGTCTACTGCTGATTTAATGTATGGACAGACAGATCATATTGACATGCTTTTGTCATCAGTTTAATTAATTAGCTGACTATAATTAATTATCAGGGTTGGGAAGTTTACTTTTTTTTTAAATGTAGTAGGTTACAGATGAGTAATTACTCTGTTAAAAATGTAATAAGTAATGTAACTTGACTATGTAACTATTTGTATTGAAATTCTAATGTTAATTATGGCTATTTTATGATTTTTGTGAGTCACTTTGGATAAAAGCCTCTGTCAAATAACATAACCATAACATACGGTTTCATTAAACAAATAAACAAAATGGTTAACAGTTGGTTTTGCAGCGAGTCATCATAGGCTAACAGATGACATTTAGCACTTCTTGCTTGTATGGCTGTCCAATTCAATACAACAGAATAGTTGTTCACTTTAAAAAAACAACATGATTCACATTACTCACACTCTTACTGTAATTAGTGATTAAATTACTCAACTATGACACCTAACTTTGGGCTTGCCAAAATCACGCTAGTTTCATTAAACAAATTATCAAATATGCTAACGAAGCTAATGCTAATGCTTTTGCCGAAAGCTATAGCTAACGAATAGTTGTTTTTAGAGACTTTAATACGGTTAGAAGCTATCATAAGCAAACAGATGTTTGTTTGTATTGCCTTAATACCATCATAGTTAATGTTAGCTAATAACACTTCATTTCAAGACACCAGAATTGTTATTAATGTTAAACAAATAAAACTTTAAAAGCACTTCACATTACTCACATTCTCTGCGTTGACGTTCACATTCATGTGAACGTGCTCCGTCACGTGCTCCGTCAGACCTGTGTGTGCGGTTCCACAAGTGCGGTCCTGTAACTGCTGTCTCCGACGCTGCAGCTTCCTGCTACTCCCTGGCTGACGCGCTCACACATCACTCAGAGATATATATTGTTTGTTTTTGGTACATTTATTTCCATGTTATCGTTTCCATTTCTTCACTGTTCGTTCTCTTCTTTAAAACACACACATGAAGGTATCTTACCAGACGATGTTGAAACAGTGTTTGTCGTTTAAATAAACAAATCTTATCTTCTCTGCAGTGCAATGCAGCGGTCAAAAAACTGTGTGGCTTCACAACCAAACTAGAACCCAGAGTATAATCAGCAGAACTCTTTTAACCAGCTGAGGCAATCGCAGCACCAATCAGCCGCTCCGCCCCACCGTGGCTGCGGATCCCGATCAAATTACACCAATCAATTATACTCCATTACATACATTAAATGATTAAATAATCAAAATAATAAATCAACATTTTGGCTCCTACAAGAGTATTAAGTGAAAATGACTATATTAAAGTGTTAAGTGAATATATTAAGTGAATTACTCAAACTGCATTTGTATAGGAATGATTCTGTCCTATTGGCAGATAACTACTAGTGATATCTACAAGAGGTTTCCAATGTACATTTAAATATTTTCAATTGGTTAGTATTACATTCTGTGACAGTGTGGTGACACTCATTTTAATGAAGACACATGTGTGTATCTTGAAATTCATTTATTTGACAGAGCCCGAAACTGATTGACTTACATACTTGTTTGTGTTTACCTACACAGTCATCACAGATGAGCCAAACAGAGTAGAGGATGAAGAAAGGAGAACAGGAGAAAGGGACACACAAGAAGGAGATACAACAGACAAGAACGACAATGGAGACAACAATGAACAGGAACAGACAAGAGTCAATGGGTAACATGACTGATGTAGGGACTGCAGATACAGGGCCAAGGCAAGTGAGACATCACTGCTTTATCTCTGCTTATGTAACTCCGGCGTAGTGTCCCCTCGGCAACAGATCACTCAGAGCTGGTGATTACTTTCCTGCATTTCAATGGACAGCATATAAAAAGGACACGTGAGCTGCATTGCTTAAGAGATCCTCCCATGCTATCTCTTTTAAAAAATAAGTGTCCAGTCAACAACAAAACATCGTTTAGTGGTAGTATATTTTTCACAAGCAATGTGAAGCATTAAACTTATACAAACTAGTGTACAAAACTTAAACACCTGCGTTGATCTCCTGGAGTGTCTCTACTCTTTCTTCTCCACATCTCTTGTCCACCATCAGAGATTGCAAACATTTCAGAAATAGCTAGAGGTAGGGGACAAACAACTTGTTCGCTGGGCATGTCAAAAACCTCCCTGCTTTGATCAAGACTTTAGGGAGCCTTTCAGCCCCTCTAGCAAAGGGACTTTGTACCATCTACATGCTTGTCATGCTCCAGACACTGCTCTCAACCACTCAGGGCCTGCACAAATACCTACAGAAAGAAACAATTGACTTGGTGCAGGCAGTAGTTTACAAGACAGCAGTTGGGAACACACTGACAAGTTACCGAAGTAACGAGAAAGCACATGAGGTCTATGACAAGCCAAGGCCCTGTGCAATGATCTTGATATTCCCGAAACTGTGACACAGAGGAAGAAGCGTAGAAACATGGAAGACTTTGTAGTCAAGGCATCATGGGGAGCAATGTGAAACATTAAACATAAATAAACTGGTGTACAAAACTCACATACCTGCATTTCAATGGACAGTGTTGGGGAAATATTTTCGAAGGCCCATAACTTTGACCCAGTTTATCAGTTCAAACTGTCCTGACTGAGCACACGCACCTCGTAACCTTGCCTGCTGTGCTCTCAGTGTTCTGTCTCCCTGTTCCTGCCTGTTGGCGTCAGCTGATAGAGGTGTTATGATTCTATGTTCCTGCCTGTTGACGTCAGCTGATAGAGGTGTTATGATTTTATCTTGTTATGCAGCATGTTGATGATTCTCTCTGAACTAGCTAAATACATGGGTCTGGGGTAGAGTTCTTCAGAATTGACGTGGCAACTCTACCGTGCAGTCAGATCGTGGCTGCTGTAACTTGTGATGTGAATTCTCCGGCCGAAGCTCCAAATAAACCATCAGTGTTTGACATCAAAGCTCCTGCTCTTCCCGTGTCTTTTTCCTGAGTCGGTGACTCCCACTGCATTGCTACACAGAAGTTTCCCTTACAAATTGGCGTTGTCGGCAGGATACCAACACATCTTCAGAAACTGGTAAGTGTAATTTAAATCCACATTTGGACATTGCCTTACCAGAATCTGTGATTGACGGTATCCTAAAATTACCTGTGAAACTGAGCGGATGTGTTTCGTTTTTGGTTAATGAACATTTGGGGATAATAAACCCAGGGGATCAGTGTCTGGGGACTCAGTCCTGGCTGATTTCCTCTGTGTGTGCTGCTCGGGACGAAATGCTTGCCATACAAGCACGCACAGCTCATGTTTAGAGTGACCTTAAAGAAAGGCATCAGTAAAGTGGAGCTTCTGTGTGAAAGCAATGTAAAGATTTGTATTGGACAAATCGCCGAATTCTGGGGGTTTCAGCGGCCAACACAGCAGTTGAAAATAAGCAGCCGGAGATATTACTCCTATCGCCTCTGTAAACACGGCTCCAGCTGTAGCGTGGGGTGTGTGTGTAAATACCTCCCCGTATCTGTGTGGCTGCAGCCGTGCAACTGAGAAGGAGAAAGTCACAGCTTGTTGTCTATAGCTTTAACTCACACCACCGCCATCTCGATTAAAAACGAGATGGTCTAAAAGCACTCGTTGTTTGTGACCGTTTTCTACGTGCTGGCAAGGCCGGGGCAGCGCGAGGTGCGTGCATCACCCGATGCGACACAGCTCTCTACTCTGCTGGAGGAACATTCTCTACATTGCTTGGAAGCGTTCCCTACACATTGCTAGAGGAGCTGGTGGCGGTCCGGGGTGCATACATAAAAGTATAGGCTAATTGATCACGGGTGGGCAGTGGCAAGCAAGTGTAGAACAAAACTGTGTTTCATCGTTGTGATGAACTCGATGGCGGGTGTATAGGCTGGTCGTGTAGGACTACAGTTAACTGTGCTGTTGTTGGAGAGAAAGGGTAGCGGAAGAAAGTCTATGTTCTCCTGGTCGGGGGTTCATAGCGCCACTAGAATATAGTAGTGGTTGTCGCAAGAGGATAAGCTAGTTATCGCTTTTGGACGGTCTTCAGGCACGATCTTAGCACTTTTGAGTCAAGGTGCCCCATCTATAATTCCCTACCCCCTCTGAAACCTCTTAATCCGGACTAAATTGAGCTGGATGAACTTTGCTGTCACGCTGGTGTTTATTACGAGTTCATGTTTGTTTGTCTAATTGTTTGTATATTGGTTTGTCTACCCGCCGTCTTGTGTATGCTTTGTAACAACTAATAATGAATCAGTCCAGAGCCAGGGTAAAATGAACTAAACTTTAGATATCTCACCAAAAGTAAATGACTTGAGAAAAATAAATAATGTAAAGATGTAAAGCAAAATTATATATTATAGTATAAATGTGCTGCAAATGTGCTGCAAAATGAAAATAAATAGCAAAAGAGTGTTTGTATGTCCTGCATCTGAGTGTGCAGAGGAACATGTACACAAGAAACACACTGTTCAGGGTGTGCGCTGTAGGTGTAAGAAGAAAATAAGATGATATTGCTTTACCAATACATTTTAAATTGTATTGCTGGTATGTTAAGATATCTTTGTGACCTTGTATAAACCCTATGCCCCGTCTTACACCCTGAGACCCTCAGAGGCATCACTGCTGGTCGTAAGGACCTGCCTGAGGAGATCAGGGTTGCAAAAAACATCTGTCTGCTCAATTAGGTCAATGTTGTATTATTTGTTTCATTTATTCTTAATCTATGTATTGTATGGTAATAATGAATAAAAACGTAATGTATTGAACACATTCCGAAACAAAGCAGATAAGACAGAACTAGACTCAGACATAATACTAATTGTTGTTGAAACCTTTTGCGCTGTTGCTGCAAAATGGAAACTTTGTTGATTATCTATTCCAACTGGCCACTGGAATCAGATAATTGATATAAGTTGAAGTTCAATTACAGTTTTAAAAATAGTTTAACATTCTTTATTAAACTGCTTCAGATTATTTCTCGTATCGACCAATTGGTCTATAGACATTACTAAAATTAAAATAGTTGTTAAACTACTGACAAGTTTTCTGAAACCGAGCTTATGAACAACAGAGTAAAGGTCGCTGGTTAAGCCAGGATCAATATATTTGTTGAAGTTTTTATTGTGTGCATAATAAATGTAATTAATTGAGCAATTCTTTAAAAAGTATAATGTTGCAATCTCTTTAAAATAAGTAATTACAGTTAAAAAATAGATGTTGTTTTCCAAGGGCCTCTCTTTCACAGGCCCACACTTTGAATCATGACACTTCCAAGTCCTACAGAGATCAGTATCACTTTGTGTTGCAAGCCAAATCCAGGGGTTCTACTCGAGCCCAATTTTAAATACCATATACCAACATATTGGTTGTCATAACATTCTCACTGCTGTCCCAAATATTTTAAACCTTGGGCAGACAAGCTGTTCACTCACTCACACACACACACACACACACACACACACACACACACACACACACACACACACACACACACACACACACACACACACACACACACACACACACACACACACACACACACACACACACACACACACACACACACACACACACACACACACACACACACACACACACTTTGGATAAGTATTCACCTTATCCACATTGTAAATTGTTGCCTTCTTTAAAGTTATTAGTAATTCAAGATTAATTATTAAATTAAAATGTGGTACATAACATAGAATAAATAAAATAACTTTGACTTGATAATTCTGTTCATAACATTAGACCTTGTCCTCTAATCTCTACTAGAATAAGATACGTGTGCATGTTTGGGTGTTTTAACACTCCTGTAATGTACCTAGTCTTGTTGTCCTTTTCATTACTGAGCTGGGAAAATGGTGTATTGCTTAGATTCTGATCCGTGCAAGTCCAATTTTGACTGACTTTAGTTCTAATGTTAATGTTAATTTGACTTCAACCCATAGGTAATTATTTAGATTAACTCAACATTTCACATGATGATGGATTAGTGTTCCACATTTTTCCCACTAATTTGTTTTATGATTAGGCGAAAGGTAAAGAGAGACATTGATGACCTTGTGTCCCTTTGTTAGTACGTGGTTCCATTTTGTCTATGGCCTTGGACGGCTTCACTAAGAGTCAAACCAGTTCTGTCCTGCTACAGTCCGGCTGAGTGCAGTCACAGAGATGCTATGGCTGCTCTAATAATAATAATAATAATATATAATATTTGTATAGCGCCTTTCAGGAAACCCAAGGTCGCTTTACAAGTCGGGTAGGGGGGGGGGGGAGTAGGGGGGAAAAGGCAGACAGGTTAAGGGGGTGGGGGGGGGAAGTAGCGGAAAAATAAACCTATTAAACTAACTATACAGTGGGGAAAGCCTTGGTAAAAAGGTGCGTTTTGAGGGCTTTTTTGAAAATGTCCAGGGTTGGGGCGCTGCGGATTTCGGGGGGGAGAGAGTACCAGAGGGTGGTGGATGCCACACTGAAGGCTCAGTCACCAAAAGTCTGCAACCTGGTGCGGGGGGTGGAGAGAAGATCCTGTCCAGATGATCTTAGCTTCCGGGGTGGAGTGTGGTAGCGGAGAAGGTCAGACAGGTATTGGGGGACGAGGGCATGGAGGGATTTGAAAGTCAGAAGAAGGAGTTTATAGGTGATACGGTGCTTGACTGGGAGCCAGTGGAGGTGGATCAGGGTGGGGGTGATGTGCTGCCAGGGTTGGTGTGAGTGAGCACCCTACATGACATTAATGGTCTGGTCCAAGAATGGACACCATTTCCTGCTCCCAGAGAGAATGACACTCCTCAAACTGAACATTACAGCCGTTGATACTGTCTCACGTGGGTCTGCTCCCCCCCACCGAGCCATGAACTGAAAGCTTGACATCTGCTTTGAACACTTGGAAGCCTCCTTGTCACACCAGCACCAACTCTTGAGTCAGTCGGATGAGACTAACGGCTTCACTTAGGGCATTTGGTTCAGATTAGGGCTGTCAAGTTAACACGTTAATAACGCCTTAATAACGCATTAATAACGCGTTAACGCAAAAACAAATTAACGCCACTAATTATTTGAACGCGATTAACGCTTGTGCATTTCTGGTCCTCGGCCGCCCCGTAGTTTCAGAGCGCATCGAGTTTAAAATACCATCTACAAGCTGATACTGACAGCCCCGCTCCTGCCGCCCGCTTGCTGCAGACCACACTTCCACGCTCACCGGCAGGCCCTGACTGGCCATCGGGAGGACCGGGAGAGACCTTACGTGTATTGTTGTTGTTAGCATCTGGTACTAGTTAGCTGCACTAACGGATATAAGGAGCTGTTTAAATTAAAACAGAGGAGCGACATTTGGCCGACAACTGCGCCGAGCACTTGATGCAGGCAGCCAGACAGTGGGACATTGTACGAAAAGTCAGCACACTGAAGGATAAAGATAAGGCAAAAGTAACAGTGAATATAAGATATAGTAAATCCTTTCATGGAAACGCTAAAAACATTGAGCTGTCTGAGTGGAAAAGTACTGTGTTAAAGTTTACTGCTGAGATGCCTCAGCAGTTGGCCGGCTACATCCTGTTATCTTCAAGGACTAGAACACCATGTTACGAGTATGTGTGGCCCTGACCTTCAAAAGGCGCAACTGTCTTGTGAGAGAAAACTAGATAAAGCAGGTAATAAAGACACATCAAAATTAGGAAGAGGGAGTAGGGCCCCGGCCCTGACCTTGGCTAAAACTGGGTGTTGCTGGGCAGAAAAGGCAGATTACAGTAAGAGAGAGCACCAAAGGTGGGGGCTTCACAGCAAATACTATAAAGAACAAGATGTATTCAGGATTCGGAGCTCTCTTCAACTGGGATCTCACACTGACGAGCTTGTCACGGTGAGAACTCAAGAAGGAGTCCAAGGCGCAGGCGCTTTGTGGTATAGTATCAGATTGATATATCTTTGTTGAACTGTGTAATAAAGTGCTTATTTGAAGAAACAATCCATTGGAGTGCAACGTCTAGTTTTGTACAGCTAACAGAGAATAGTGTCTAGGACACAATTCCTTTTCCCTCAGAACTAAGAACGGTCATCGGCGGATCCGGACAGCGACCCCGCTCTGGCCATATCCAAACGATCTGCGCGGAGGACGGACCTGGTCCACACACACACACACACACACACACACACACACACACACACACACACACACACACACACACACACACACACACACACACACACACACACACACACACACACACACACACACACACACACACACACACACACACACACACACACACACACACACACACACACACACACACACACACACTGTATTGTATTATTGTATGAGAGGTTCCAGGTTGAATTGAGGCGAATATTTGTAATGTTCAGAGGTTGTTGTGTTTAATATTCATGAGAATATTTGTCATTGTTCAAATGATAATAAACATTAGCATAAAGCATATTTGTCCACTCATATGTTGATAAGAGTATTAAAAACTTGAAAAATATTCCTCTAAGGAACATTTAGAACAGATAAAATATGTGCGATTAATTTGCGATTAATCGCGATTAACTATGGACAATCATGCGATTAATCGCGATTAAATATTTTAATCGACTGACAGCCCTAGTTCAGATACATGACTCTCGTCAAACCCACTCACAAGAGTGTTTTTTTTTTTTTTTAAGGCTATTCATACTGCTATACAGAGGATGCCTGTAAATTGGCGAGCTGTTAAAAGCCCCTACTATTTTTAAATGGGCCTCTTAATGTCTAGTTCTACATGTATTCACATTATATGGACAATGTTTCCACCTAGTAAAACTAGAGGCTGCACGGAACTCAGGCTACAATACAACCATTCTGTTCTGCTCAAGCGGCAAACTCTGGGGAACAGCCGGGAAGCCAATACGGAAGTGCCACACACTGCAGTTTATATATTGGCCGATAGGCGATGGCTGCAGAAAGGAGCAATTTCCATAGACCCCCATGTTAAAATGCCCAACTTTACAGCAGAAAAAAACATGTTTCTGTCCCTGGCTCCATACATTTTTATTATCGATATAGTTAGATTCCACCTTCATGATTATGGATCTGTGAGTGAATTGTTTTCTAACACGACCCTTTTATTTATATTAGGTCTTACATTTTTTTTTATTAATTAGGGCGTGGTCACGTTGATGGACACGTACATGCCTCACTGTCAGCTAACAGCAACTTGTCCACTCTGCTAGGCTACAACCATAGAGGCTACAACGTTAGTTATTCATAGTACTGTACTTGACCCTTTAGCTTTAGCCGTGTTCGTGGTGATATACCAGACAATTAAGATGTCGTGCTGTGCGCTTGAATGTACTAACAGAACTTCCAAGAAGTCTACTCTCAGCTTTTTTCGGTGAGTAAAATGATAATATTATACATGTTAACCCCGTTAGCAGGTGTTTGTGTGCTTGTTAGCTTAGCTTGTTATGTAGCTTGTTATGTAGCTTGTTATGTAGCTTATTAAGGACGTAACCCTTTATACATGTGTATATATATACAGTTTAGTTTATGATTCAGCCTTGGGTAAGACTTTTATAGTCTATGGCTATGACGCCCATAATGCTAAATGGGAGCAAATGTTAAAAGGGGACCCAAATATCCCAGTGGTGGCCGCCGGAGTCCGCCACCGAAGCTAACCGGAGCCGTAGCTAGCCCTTTGCGGCTCCGTTAGCTTCGGCCAGCGGCGGAGCCCAGCGTTATAACTGGAGATCAAGGAATGCAGCGAAACGCGGAATTGGTTCGCCTGCAGCCCGCTATAGTATTAGCTAAAGAAATGATGTTGAACAAGGCTTATTAAGCTGAACATCGCCACAATTGTTCTGCTATGTATCGGTACTTATTTTATTTTCTTAACGTGTGAATGACAAGCATTAAGAATAACAACAAATAGCTATTTATCTTGCATATTGTCTTGTTTGAGTGGAACTACACTGTTTTATCAAAACCAAAGTGCCACGCAGTAACTTGGTAGGCATGTATTTCAGCAGGAAATGTGCAACCCAGATTACATTTACCAACACAGACTATATAGAAATATTTGTAAAAGTTGTTCATGTGTTATTAAGTGAATATGGCATTAACCCTCCTGTTGTCTTTGGGTCGGTTTTCATGTATTTTTGAATAAAGGTTTCCTTTAGGTGATCCAGACAGGCTGGACCAGTGGGTGCTGAACATCCGGAGGAATACATGATTTTGCAAACCATCACATTTCTCTTCAATTTATGCAAAGACTCTTTATCATAGATAGAGAATTGCCATTTCCCCCACATACTCTATGTTAAAAACAGATGAATTATATTACCTTTTTTTACATTATTTTAATAGCAACATTCATTCATCTGTTGTCATCTTATAACTTATTTATCTTAACTGCAAAAAAAAAAAATGATTTAATTTAATTTTACTATACAATATTTATCTTTACATTCTGTTCTTGCATATGTCTTATTATATTTACGTGTATATAGATTTCTGCTTGCACTAATTTATTATTCTTAATTTAATTTTGAATTTCTTTTATTGTTTTATGTCTTATATAACTATGTTGCATTGTTGGGGGAGCTCGGGACAGATGATTTGCATTGCCATTCCTACACTGTAGCCTATGTGCTATGACATAAATCCTTTGAATCTGAATCTTGGAAACATGTAATTGTTGAATAGATTAACTGCATAGTTAACATGTTGGCCCTATATTGTCTTTTATAATGCACTCTTACATTTAAAACAACATTATTCAAAAGAAAGTTGAATACCTCAAAAAGTTATTTTATGTGTTTTTGTTTATTATTTTTATTAGGGAAGGAGATGCCTGAAAAACACTGCAGTGCCCACCATTTTGTATTTCACCAAAGAACAACAGCCTGGAAGGAGAAGCAGGTGAGTAGCAATGACGAGGTAAGTGACACTCCTAGTTCGACTGTTAACAGCAATGAGGAGGAGGTGGCAGATGGAGACCATGGTAGTGGTGAAAACAGTCTTGCTGCTGATCAGAGCAATATCATTATGATACAAGGCACGTCTGAAGAAGCCTTTGTTGTTCCACATGTGGAGCGTAATGACATTCCAACAGCCAATGCTTGTGAGGAGGATGTTGGTTTGGGTAGCAGCAGCCAACAAACAGACTCCGCCTCTGTTCACTCTCACACTTGGGCTTTAAACCAAGTACTGAATAGTTTGTGCACACATTTCTAACATGTGATCTTTCTTTCATGTAGGACGCTTGAGGGAAGTTGCAACGCCTCGGCCAATGGGATGTCTTCTCTACGTGAAAGACATTGAAGGCATCATTTTTAACTTGAGACAATTTTCCAAAAGTGATGACTTGTATTGGCTTAGGCAGTAATGGATTACATCTAACACGAATCAAGATCGTATAGAGAAAAAGGGAAGTGTAATCCTTAGATACATAGGAAGAGATGTAATTGCATTAGTTTGACTTTTCTAATAATAGGGAAACTCAGGATTACAATCTTATTCAAAACCTAAAAAGAGCATATAGTGCTTGTTGTAAAATTATCAAATGATATTTCTTCTCTGGAAGCCGTACTGTTCTGTAGACTAATACTTTCGTTGTGAATCTGTACCTACTGCCTGAATCTGCTTTATGGTATTATATTATACATTTCAGTAAACACATCATATTCATATTTCTTCTCTCCCGTGTTTATTTGCATTGCATTTGATATTGAGGTAATCCAAAAGAAAAAGAAAGTTATCAGGTTACATTACTTTTATATCTTGATACTCACATGAAGTTACTGGTTGTGTTTTTGGCAAGTAGCCCTCCCAACCCTGTACATAAGTTATATCATTTTAATTACTGATACAGGTGTTGCACATCTTTAATTTATTTTCTAGTGTACTTCAGTCATAAAATGATTCAAAACCTTTACTTTTCATAAAATGCAAGATGTAACTTTCAATGTGAAATAGATCTGATTAAATAAAGAGTAAAAGCACAATCTTAAATGTTGACATTTATCATGTTCCTATGCTTATTGTTAATGTACTGTAGTGGTGTTATAAACAAAATGTTGTCGTAAAGGAAATTAAGATGTTTTTTATTTGTTGACAAAAGATTTAAAGTTGATGCTCACAACATGTGGGAACATTTATGGAGAAAAATGTTTCTATTGTAAAACAAATATTTATCTGCATACTGAACAATTTAGAAACTCTCTAAAAGGTATTATCTTCTGTGACGTTACAACCCTGTAGGGATTGTGGGTGTTGCACTTCATAATTACATTCTATGGTATGCTTATGACATTGATGCCAAAATACATGGGACTAGGGGAGACCTTCTTGGTGTTTGCATTGTCATGATAAATGACAGCGTAGTATTCATTGTCAAGATTTTGTGTTTTTAAACTTGGGACTCTTTTCAGACTGCTCCGGCTTGGGAAAATATTTGAGCCTTAATGTGTAATGTTTTCTGTATTGTATGGTAAGCTTATCCTTTTATTTGATAGTCCCATTTGGATGTGATAGCTAACATTTTCAGTAAGCAGTAGACAAAAGAAGTGAAAATATGAATGTAATTTATTTTCAATATTTACATAAATACATAATTATTTTAACAAATAAAATAACAAAAAACATCATAACAAATACAAAATAAAAGGTTTGAAAGACAGCCATGCCCAGCATGGGCCTGGAGAGCTACAGAGTGCATTGGGGGAAGAGGGGGGGTGGGATGTGGGGAAGAGGAAGAGCAGCCATGTTAACAGTGTTATGGCTACAGATGTAATATCTAACTCAACATTAGCCATGACAGTCTGGGCTTAGCAAGGGCCTTAGAATACATACTCTAAAGGCCAAATCCAAAGACAGTGATACTGACATTTTAGCAGTTCACAGTCTTTGGAGGTGGTCTTTCAGGCAATTGGCTGGTGACTTAAAAAAAATATAATTTCCCCTAGGGGTGAAATGAACTCCATCTCGCAAAAACAGCCCAGGACTGTCATGTCTAATGTTGGAGTGGTCAACAATGACACCATTTAGGCTATGAACAAAAGAAGCCATCACACTGTTAACAAACTTCCGGGCCTTGTCAATTTTGACAGGATTTGCACCAGCCCTCCACCGGCGCCTCTGGGAGAGCATGATCTTCATGCCAGGGTGACGATGGTGAAGCTGGTGCAGGTCCTCCTTCATCTGGTTCAGCAACTGAACACTGGGCACATCCCCCAAGTCATTGCCGCCACAGTGGATGAGGAGGACATCCGGGACTGCTCTTCCTCGCAGGGAGTAGGAAAAGAAAGGGAGGACACCTCTCCAGCGCAGTCCACCCCAACCGAACCAGCACACCCTCAGGTCGAGGCCAAGGTTGCTGCCGATGGTCTCTGTAGCTCTCTGGGCTCCACGCCGGACATAGCTGTCTCCGATTATCCATACAGTCACTATGGGAGGAAAATAAATGAGAGTAACAAATGCTTCAGATAATGAGGAATATCAAATTAAGTATAAAGGGTTGTTCATTTTGTTCCTTTGACAATAACATACAAAATAACTATGAAATCACACCTGTATGGTTAAAAGTAACAAGAGAACCTCAAAAAACAGATTAACAGCACACAGTTTATATATATATATATATTTATATACTGTGTGCTGTTTATCTACAATTGTGCACACATGTATATGTATAGTATGTTTGTGTGTAATGTCAACCATCTGAAGTCATGAAAGTAAGCCAGGACCATCAACTTACAGGTTGTGCAGTTTGGCATGGAGGAGGTTGCAATCTTCTTTTTTCTTAATGCTGAAATAAATTAAAAAAAATTAATCAATATAAAAGCACCTTTCTTTTTCTACAGTCATATTTCATTAATCACATTTAATTCACGCAACACTGGCCATATCTCTGCTAGTTTACAAAGTTTAGTTAAATGACATTTATATTTGAAAAACGGTGAAGCACTTAAAAAACAATTGTATAGTGTAGGTTCAAGAACATTTAAATCAAAAGGACAAGTTTTGTAAAGTTACAGGGTATCTTACCTTCAGAATATGCCGGGAACGAGGAGCAGTGACCGCAAGCTGGGTTGTTAGCATAGGTTGTTAGCTTAATACTGAGAGCATGTTAGCTTAGCTTCTTAGCCTGAGCTAGGTCTGGAACATCACGCTCGGTGGCAGCAGGTCCCGCCTCGGCTCCGCCTCGGCTCCGCCTCAGCACCGCCTCTTTGCCCTTATTTGGAGAAGGCGGGAGTTAGACTCTGACGTCACTGTCGAGCCGTTAGTGGCCGACTCTGCCTACTATGGGCTTCACGGCAACTCTGCAGAATCCTATGGGTGACGTCACGGACCCTACGTCCATTTATATATACAGTCTATGGTTCTGCTCTAACGATTCAATTGATAGATTCTACATCAAAACAATTAGCGTTTATTGTTTCCAATGATAACGTCACCTTAAGTGGTGGAATGCAAACCTGTTTTCAAATGTAAGGTTTTGAATCAGTAATGACACCCTCAGACACCCAATATCATTCATGCTATGCCTTCAGTAGTAACTCAGATGTTAAGGGGATGAAGCTTTTCCTCCCAAATCAGATATACTTTGTTTTTCAACAAAGGTATACATTTCCTGCTTCATATACGTTTCTCACAGTTGTTTTTTGTAAGCAGGTGATACTGAATTTTCTCGATTGATGGATTATAGACGATACCATGTTAAATGGACTCCTGAGTTATTATTTCATATGTGACATATGTAAGAAAAGGGAGGGCAGAGTCAATTATATTGAGTAATTGATTTCATATTGGAACATTTATTTCTCAAACCTATGTTTTATGGAAGAAGAAATTTATTTCTGATATACTAATCTTTTATCAAACGGTAAATGGTGAATTAATATAACATTTAGAATCATTGAGAAGGGGTTCTATTTCGTCCCTACTGACCGCCAGAGGCGGTGCTTTAGCACTGGATATGTCCATCGCGCGCATGCGCAGCTCGAGTACCAATAACAACACAGTCACCTGTGACCCACGTGACACCGGCTATATCAGCCGGTGTCGACAGAGGATCTGTTCCTTTCATCTTCTCGCTGCGCGAGAGTACCTTGGCTACATTTTTTGTAGCCTACAGCGTTTGTTCGGTTGGAACATTTGTCAAGGATTCTCTGCAAACAGCTGGCTGCGTGCAGCTTTGCGACTCATCCAGTCGGGGCCGCGGGCTTACCCGTCCTCCAGGAGCTGTAGCTGGCTGCGCAGAGACTTCGTTCGGACAGGTTGGTGTCGGCTTGGTTGGTGATGGCAGTGTTTCCGCTCCCTCTCCCAGCCTAGTTGTCCTGATTTCTGTCTGTTTGCTTTGGGCTTGAGCTTTTTGGTGACGGAGGTGTTTCCGCTCCCTCTCCCAGGAGTTGCCCTTGCTGTGCTTTTTTACTTGTTCTGGCCGCGGCGTTGGGCCAAACTTCATTAGCATTGAGCTGTGCTTGTTGGCTAGTTAGCAGTAGCGACTGCAGCCACTCGGCTGACGCTGGGTTAAGCACCGGAGTTTCCCGTGCTGTTTTTTCTTTAGCAGGTAGCTGGTGAAGGCTGTGTTCCCGCACCCGCTCCCGGTTACGCTGCATCTGCCATTCGTCTTTAATTTAACCAGTGAAGGCAGTGTTCTCGCCACCGCTCCTGGTAGACGCTAAACTGCCTTGTTTATTCCGTTAAGCAGGTAGCTGGTGAAGGCTGTGTTCCCGCACCCGCTCCAGGTTACGCTGCATCTGGCATTCGTCTTTAATTTAACCAGTGAAGGCAGTGTTCTCGCCCCCTCTCCTGGTAGACGCTAAACTGCCTTGTTTTTTCCGTTAAGCAGGTAGCTGGGGAAGGCTGTGTTCCCGCACCCGCTCCCGGTTACGCTGCATCTGGCATTCGTCTTTAATTTAACCAGTGAAGGCAGTGTTCTCGCCCCCGCTCCTGGTAGATGCTAAACTGCCTGTTTTTTTCCGTTAAGCAGGTAGCTGGTGAAGGCTGTGTTCCCGCACCCGCTCCCGGTTACGCTGCATCTGGCATTCGTCTGTAATTTAACCAGTGAAGGCAGTGTTCTCGCCCCCGCTCCTGGTAGACGCTAAACTGCCTTGTGTTTTCTGTTAAGCAGGTAGCTGGTGAAGGCTGTGTTCCTGCACCTGCTCCCGGTTATGCTGCATCTGGCATTCGTCTTAGTTTAACCAGTGAAGGCAGTGTTCTCGCCCCCGCTCCTGGTAGACGCTAAACTGCCTGGTTTCCGTTAAGCAGGTAGCTGGTGAAGGCTGTGTTCCCGCACCCGCTCCCTCTGCCGGTAACATGGGTGTAATTACATCCGAGTAGGGCGAGTAGCGGCGCGGCTCTACTCTTTCCGTTAAGCAGGTAGCTGGTGAAGGCTGTGTTCCCGCACCCGCTCCCGGCTACTCTGCATCTGGCTACCTACAGAATGGCTCATTCATGTAGCGCCTGTATGGCTTCTCTTGAGCCCGAGGACGGCCACGACCGCTGCCCCTCTTGCCTCGGCCTCGAGCATCTAAGGGAAGCTCTCACGGTAGGGGCCTGCATGAACTGTAGCTGCATGCCCCGGGCACTCAGAGTGGCTAGAATCACTGAGGTGGAACGTCTGGCGGCAGCCAACGGACACCTCTCTTGGTCACATCCTCCACCAGATCAGTTTGGCCGTCCCTGGCGACTTGAGGGAGCGATGGCCATGGGTGCACCCCCCAATAGGAGGACTAGGAACAGGCTGTCCTCTAAAGTGGATCAGCTAGCTACCGACATGGACACGATGAAGTCGCTCCTCTTGGCCCTTCAGCCAGGGCCCGGTATAGGGGCTGCTAGTGTGCCGCCTGCCCCTCCTTCGGTTGCCGCCCCTCCTTCGGTTGCCGCACCTCTGTATGAGGATGCCTTGTCGCTAGCGGCTCCGGCTAACCTCTTCAATGAAGAGACGGAGGACGAGGTCCCACTCGAGGAGGTTTCCCTCCCCTCTGCTCAGGGGTCTGTGCAGGGCGTGGAGGACGGCTCCATAGCGGCCATTAATCGTACGGCCTTGGCGCACCTGCAGATTCCGGTTCCGCAGGCCGACTTGGTTCAGGCTAGTGCCTTCTTCAGGCGTAACCCAGCCCCTGTCCCCCTCACCGTTCCTCCTTCAGATGAGTACCTGAGGGAGCTCCAGGAATACTGGAGGGACACCAGGGCCCTTTGCCACACTGGCTCTGATGCCCGGACCTTGGCTGCCATGCAGGACCCGGCGAGGGTTGGGCTGGGTGGCATGCCACCCATTGAGCCTGCCATCGCCTCCCTGATTCTGGCTCCTGACGAGGCTTTAAGGCCTGAGGTCAGGTGCCCTCAGCCTCAGTGCAGGGTCACAAATGGGCTGCTCTGTAGGGCCTACGACGCAGCGGCACGCATGGGTCGTATCGGGAACTCCCTCTCCCATCTAATGCTGGCCGTCTCCACCTCGCTGCAGCAGGCTCCGGCCGAGCCTTCTTTGCTGGGCCTCAGTGATGCATCACTGCAGGCCTTTGCCCTAATGACTAGGGAATTGGGACGAGTTATATCCTTTCTGGTACAGACTCGTCGCCAGGTTTGGCTGGCCCAGTCACCACTAACGGAGACATGTAGGAGAGTCCTCTGTAGCGTGCCAGTCGAGCCAGGGGAGCTGTTTGGGTCAGCTGCCCTGGAGGCGCTGGAGCGCACTGCCCAAGGTAGGCAGACCAGGCAGCAGCTCTCGGGTCTTCGCAGACCCGTGGCCACTCCCGGCAGGCCCAGGGGCCGCTCTCAATTCAATTCAAACCTTTATTTATACAGATAAAATCCCATTGAGATCATTGATCTCTTTCCCAAGGGAGACCTGTTCAAGTAGTTCCACATGAAACATAAAAGCATAAACAGAACAACAAAAGGACATCATACAGCATCATTTACAAAATTATCCACATAAACAGGTACCAATAGCTTCTGATTGACTAGCATCCAACCGAGCTTTAAAAGCATTTAGTGGCACCAGATTGTTCAGTTTCCATTTAATTTGCAGACTATTCCAAGACAGAGGAGCTGCGCATCTAAAAGCTGTCTTCCCTAAGACAGTCCTAGCAGTTGGCACATTTAATAAAACCACAGCATTCGATCTCAGGCAGTAGCCACTTACAATTTTCCGTGAGATCAGGGAGCAGATATAAGATGGAAGTTTCCCTAGCATGGCTTTGTATATAAAAATGTACCAGTGACTGAGCCTCCGTACAGTTAGTGAAAGCAAACCAGCCCTTGCATACAGGGTACAGTGATGGGTTAATGCTTTACAGTTTGTCACAAATCTCAGTGCGCTGTGATACGCAGCATCTAACTTGACCAGGCAATTGGCAGGTGCATTCATATAGACCAGATCCCCATAGTCCAGCACAGGTAAAAAGGTCACAGTGACTAGCCTTTTCCTGGCCTCAAGCGAGAAACAGGACTTGTTTCTGAAAAAGAACCCTAGCCTAACCCTCAGTTTTTTTTAGCAGGTTATTGACATGAAGTTTAAAAGAGAGACAATCATCAAGCCAGATACCAAGGTATTTGTAACAGGCAACAACTTCAAGTTTTGTTCCTTGCGTAGTTACAATATCTAAAACAGGCTCTGGTGTATTTTTTGCTTTTGAAAAGAGCATTACCTTGGTTTTATCCACATTGAAAAGAAGCTTTAATTCAGAGAACTGAGTCTGAATAGTGTTAGAGCCTGTACAGCCCTTACAGCCTGTAATTTAACAACAGCCTCCTTAATGGTGGGACCTGCATACATCACAGTATCATCCGCATAAAAATGTAAAGTAGCTTCATCCACATTATCACCTACGCTGTTAATATATATGGAGAATAAAAGTGGTCCTAAAACAGAACCTTGTGGTACACCATTAGAAATGTTTAACCACTCAGAAGACAGTCCATCAAAATGAACACGTTGGGACCTTTCAGAGAGGTAGTTCACAAACCACCCCACTGCAAGGCTGGATAGGCCAATACTGAGTAGCCTCTGCTTTAAGATGAGATGATCAACGGTGTCAAATGCTTTGGAAAGGTCAATAAACAGAGCTGCACAACTCTGCTTATTATCTAAAATACTAGTAATGTCATTCACCACTTTCATTGTGGCAGTGATGGTGCTGTGCTGCTTTCTGAAGCCTGACTGATGTTTAGACAGGGTATCATTTATAGATAAAAACTCTTACTTGTTCACTCACAAGTCGTTCAAGAACCTTAGCCAGAACTGACAATTTAGAGATTGGCCTATAGTTATTTAAAATAGTTGCCTCCCCTCCTTTCAGTAAAGGCAAGACAGAAGCAGACTTCCATACTTTTGGAATTGTATTACTAACCAGAGTTAGGAAAAGGGACCACATTACTCCTGTTCTGGCTGCCTTACACTGGCTCCCTATAGAACACAGGATAGAATTTAAAATTCTTCTTCTCGCCTACAAAGCCCTTAATGGGCAGGCGCCATCTTACCTTAAAGAACTCATTATACCCTACTGTCCTACTAGGGCATTGCGTTCCAAGAATGCAGGGTTGTTGGTTGTTCCTAGAATCTTTAAAAGTACAATGGGAGCCAGAGCCTTTTCTTATCAAGCTCCACATTTGTGGAATCAGCTTCCAGTTTGTGTTCGGGCGGCAGACACCCTATCCGTTTTTAAGAGTGCGCTTAAGACCTTCCTTTTTGATAAAGCTTATAGTTAGGGCTGATTAGATTCAGCCCCTAGTTTTGCTGATATAGGCTTAGTTTGTCGGGGGACATCTTACTTCTTCCTTCTCTCTGTCTATACCCGTGTACACTCATGTTCCGATTAACCCAGCTTCCCCAAATGTCTTTCTTTTTGGTGTCTATATACGCTGGGATCCGGAGTCATGGATGATCCTGCGGTCCTGTGTCCTGGATCGCGAGCGCTGGATCTTGAGTCGTGGCTGTGGTCCTGGATCATAGGTCCTGGATGGATATCCTCGTGGATTCATCTTCCTATTATACACACATGCATTTCCAAACATTTGGACTACCTATGTTGCAAATGTATTATCTTTTCAATTTACACACGGCATCTATTGCACGTCTGTCCGTCCTGGGAGAGGGATCCCTCCTCTGTTGCTCTCCCTGAGGTTTCTCCCATTTTTCCCTTTAAACTGGGTTTTCTTTGGAAGTTTTTCCTTGTACGATGTGAGGGTCTAAGGACAGAGGGTGTCGTATTGTCATACTGATATTCTGTACACACTGTGAAGACCACTGAGACAAATGTAACATTTGTGATATTGGGCTATATAAATAAACATTGATTGATTGATTGATTGATTGATTGATTGATTGATTGATATTTGTGCTGAGGGAGAGGTTAAAAAGAGAAGTAAGAGGTGGAGCAATAAAGTCTGCAGCTATCTTTAAAAAGAAAGGTTCTAAGTTGTCCGGGCCAGCCTGTTCCTAGGATCTAGCTTAGATAAGGCTTCGTGAACAACATCAACAGTAAAAGGGGTAAAACTGAAAGGGTTTTCCAGACCACGTTGTTCAGAGTCACAGACTGTGGTGTTTACAGAAGCAGAGTTAGTGACAGAATCAAATAGAGAACCACAGGACACAAAATGCTCATTAAAGCAATTTAGCATAGTGGCCCTGTCCGATATAGAGCCAGATGCTGTGGTAAGGCACGGAGGTAGCTCATTACGGATCTCACCGGTTGATATCGATTTTATTGCTTTCCAAAATGTCCTAGGATTATTTAGGTTTTCTGTGGTAACTGACAAATAGTACTTCGACTTTGCACTTTTGACATTTGAAGTGAAGCTATTCCTTAGCTGCCTAAAACGCAGCCATTCTATCTCTGAGCCTGATTTCCTAGCCTTTGCCGAGGCCTTGTTTCTCTCATGAAGGAGACTAGACAGCTCAGCAGAAAACCAAGGATTGTCTCGTCCCTTTACTCTAAATGTACGCAGGGGTGCATGTCTATCAATGATCTCCATAAAACCAAGATAAAAATAAGACCATGCGGTTTCTACATCAGCACACAGATCGATTTTACCCCAATCAAAATCAAACAGATCATGCACAAAACCCTGCTCCACAAAATGTGTTTTGTCTCTCTTAATGATAATGCGAGGTTTAACCTTTTGGACCTTAGTGTCCCTAATTGTGGCTACAACACAGTGATCGCTCATATCATTTGCAAATACTCCCACAGAAGAATATTTATGGGGAACATTAGTTAAAATGAGATCAATTAGGGAGGATTTATTAGGGGACTTAATATTTGGGCGAGTAGGACTGTCCACAATCTGAGTAACATTCAATGAGATACAAAGGTTTTTAAAATCCTCTGACACTGCAGTAAACCAGTCCCAGTTAAAATCTCCAAGTAGCACTATTTCCTTGTAGTCTAGTTGTGATAAAAGATTTGCTAGTGAAGACAAGGAGTCTTTGACAGCTGAGGGGGGTCTGTAGCAGCCCACCACCATGACCTGTTGCCCCTTTGCCACTTCTATATTTAAGGCTAAACATTCAAATTGCTTACTGATCGATTTGGAAACTAATGTGGTTACACTGAACTTATTCTTAACATAAATTGCAACGCCACCACCTTTATTAGGCCGGTCGGTACGATACACATTAAAACCATTTAAGGCAATGTCAGAGGCCAAAATAGACTTATTTAGCCATGTTTCAGATAAGACAATGACGTCAGCGTCAGTCGATTTTGCCCAGATACGGACAAAATCTAGTTGACCTAACAGACTGCTCACATTCAAGTGGATAAAACCCAACCCAGACCTAGCTTTAAAATCAGCAGCCGCACTCAGCCACCGGCTTACAGGGGTGGTCTGCAGAGGTCCCAGCGGCCCACTCAACCGGCCAATGACTTTCGTGCCCCAGGTCGCCTGGCTTAAAGAAAAAGCCAGACGGCCTCGTGCTTCAGAGCCTTACCGGCGCCCCCCAGGGGGCTCCAGGGGCCGGGGGGCTAGGCCCTGAAGTCCCGGGGCCGGTCATCGGCTGTTTTACCCAGCAGCAGCTCAGCTACTGGGCTGCCTGTACTTCCGACCCTTGGGTGGTTTCCACCCTAACCCAGGGCTACGAATTGCAGTTCCGACGCCGGCCCCTAGCCTTCGGCCGGGTCAGAATGACAGTTGTCAAGGACCTGGCGAAGGCCTTAGCTCTGGCTCAAGAGTTGTCCGTCCTCTTGGCCAAGGGCGCAATCGAGCCAGTGGACCCCCTGCTTCAGGGCGGGGGGTTCTACTCGGCGTACTTTCTTGTGAGCAAGAAAGTTGGCGGATTCCGTCCAGTTCTGGACCTCAGAGGAATCAACAGATTCCTGAAGGAACTGCCCTTCCATATGCTAACCACAGCAGACACCCTTCGTGTTGTCACACAGGGGGAGTGGTTCACAACCGTGGACTTGAGGGACGCCTACTTCCACGTGCCAATTGCATCCCATCACCGGAAGTTCTTGAGGTTCGCCTTTCAGGGCCGACATTATCAGTTCCGGGTGCTTCCCTTTGGTCTCTCCCTCTCTCCAAGGGTGTTCACCAGGGTTTTTGCGGCATCGCTCGCTCCCCTGCAGGCACAGGGCGTGAAGGTCCTGCCATATCTGGACGACTGGCTGGTTTGCGCGCCGTCCCGGGGCCCAGGATACGGCGCGCCTCTCATCCCACGTAGCCCGGTTGGGCCTAACAGTGAACACCGGGAAGAGCTGCCTGGACCCTTCCCAACAGGTCACTTATCTGGGGATGGTCCTAGATTTGGTCGCCATGAGGGCCTACTTGACACCTCGTCGTGTGGACGACATTTCCCACCATCTTCGCATCTTCAGACTGGGCAAGAGGGTGCCTTACATACAGTTCCTCTGGCTCTTAGGCAGACTGACAGCTGCCTCAGCCGTTGTGCCCTTGGGCCTGTTGTCACTGCGCCCCATGCAGATGTGGCTGAACAACTTTCACTTGGACGCCAAGCGGCACAGGCACAAGAGAGTCAGGGTGTCTCAGCGGTGCCTCCACTCTCTGTCCCGCTGGAGGGACAGGGCCTATCTTCTGATGGGTGTGCCCATGGGCGCCATCCCATCCCGCCGGGAGACTGTCACTGTGGATGCGTGTCTCTCGGGGTGGGGTGCGGTGTGGCAGGGCAGGACCGTGCAGGGTCAGTGGTCTGCCCAGGAAGCTTCGGGCGGTATTGCTCCCACTCATGCACTTTTTACCCCAACTGGCGGGCAGGCATGTGCTCGTTCGTTCGGACAACATGTCCGCCGTTGCCCAAATCAACCACCAGGGGGGCACCAGGTCCGCACAGCTGCTCCGCGTTTCGCAGAGCCTCTTGCCTTGGGCGCTCCCCCGCCTCACCAGTCTGCAGGCAGTCTTTCTGCCAGGGGACCTGAATCAGGTCGCAGATTTCCTCTCACGGCGCAAGCCTCCACCGGGGGAGTGGAGGCTTCACCCAGAGGTGGTGGAGACAATTTGGAGCCTTTTCGGCAGGGCCGAGGTGGACCTCTTTGCCTCGGAAGAGTCGAGGCACTGCCCCCTCTGGTTCTCCTGGACGGAGGTGACCAGCCCATTGGGTCAGGATGCCCTGGCGCACGACTGGCCGGACACTCTCCTGTATGCCTTCCCGCCGCTGCCTCTGATACTACAGACGCTTCAGAGGGTCCTTACTCAGGGGCACAGGCTCCTTCTGGTCGCCCCCCGCTGGCCAGGGAGAGTCTGGTTCCCACTGCTACGCAGTCTCTGCTGCAGCCCACCGTGGCGTCTCCCCGACAGGAAGGACCTTCTGTCACAGCTCAAGGGTCAGATTTGGCATCCCAACCCTCAACGCCTTCAGCTCTGGGTTTGGCCTCTGCAGGGCCCAACCCACTGTTGAGCGGTGTCATGGCATCTGTCAGGGAAACTATCCTGAATGCCAGAGCTCCATCCACTCGGGCACAGTATGAGTGCAAATGGAGGCTCTAATCCCACTGGTGTGTGAGTAAGGCTGAGAATCCGGGACATTGCTCCGTGGCCACCATTTTAGAGTTTCTGCAGTCCCTTCTGGATAGTGGACATTCTCACTCCACTTTGAAGGTGTATATGGCTGCTATCTCTGCCCGACATGTCGGAGTCGATGGCGCCACAGGTTGGTGTCCCTCTTTCTAAGAGGGGCTCTACGGCAGCGTCCCCCTAGCACCCCAAGGGCCCCGGCTTGGGACCTGCCCCTAGTGCTGGATGCCCTATCATCTCCTCCCTTCGAGCCCCTGGCCCAGGTCGGGCTTAAGTGGCTGACCCTGAAGGCAGCATTTCTGCTTGCCATAACCTCAGGGAAGCGAGTCGGAGAGCTTCATGCCCTCTCCGTAAGCAGTACATGCCTGAGGTGGAACTCTGATGGCTCGGGTGTCACCCTCTGGCCGAATGTGGCGTTCCTGCCCAAGGTGCTTCCACTAGCCCACTCCAATCGGCCTATCCAGCTGGCACGCTTTAACACTTCATTACATATTAAATCAAAATACTATGGCATGATAACATAATTAAATTACAACTATCAATCATTATGTCAAAATCTGAAGGGAAAATTAAACAATTCCCCAAAAGACTTTTGTAAAACCCTGGAAAGGAAGGATTAAACATTCTTAAAACTTGAATTCATACATTTGTAAATGCTACCACTGATCTGTACCAAATTAAGTCTATCACTTATTCCTATTAGCCATACTTACCTGAACATCTACTTATGGTACTTGGAAAGGATTATTCTGTGTTTATCTAATGTTGAATATAGAATATCAATTTCTTTAAATTATACTTCTCTAATTTGAGGATCAAATATGCTACATAATTGTTATATGAAATATTATAAATATTTGTTTTGGGCCAAAACTGAAATTAATCCAGTACTTGAAACATCATTGTAGTTTGGTCTGTGACTGCATGGAAGCCCAAAAAACTTTCGTTTATTTTCACCTCTGTAGGGTTTCCATTTTCATCATTTGCTATAGTTCAAACCGGAGAGACGTGATGTAAGATTTTACATATTTATTGTTTACACGTCATATGAATGAAATGATTGCCATGATAATACAACAGAAGAATGTAATGGTGTTTTGGCGATTAGGCCCCGGTTTGCAGGATAATCATTTAGGAGGGAAAGCACCGCTCCGATGAAATCCCCGGGGTCTAGACACTGGTGGTGGTGCTGAGTAGGTGAGACCGGTCTGAAGAAGGAAGGTTTAGCTTTGTCCTGGAGGAGACTGGAGGCGAGAGGGGTGGAGGCGGGTTGTGGTCATCTGCAAATGACAACTGACAGGGAGGAAGAGCAGGCATTTAAGGAATTTAGCATGTGCAGCTATTGGCTGCTGAGGGGTGACGCCCTCATATTTAATGAGGGGGGAAGGGAGCCATCGAGTGACGTGTAAGTGACTCGTGTTAGGTCTTCCTTATTGAACTTGCGCTAAGCTTCATTTCAAACCGGAGAGACGTGATGTAAGATTTTACATATTTATTGTTTACACGTCATATGAATGAAATGATTGCCATGATAATACAACAGAAGAATGTAATGGTGTTTTGGCGATTAGGCCCCGGTTTGCAGGATAATCATTTAGGAGGGAAAGCACCGCTCCGATGAAATCCCCAAAACCATTGAAGTATGAAATACTGAGATGAACTGAGTTGCTTACCTTGTGGGGTGACTGGTGATCTGGGAAGGAAAGATAATAGATTAACACGTATATGAGCGACATAGTGCCGGAATCACTGCCGGATCTTACGGGTCATGCTGAGACTCTGACTGCCGAAATCAGTGCCGGTCTTACCTGAAAACGACCTGCGGATCGCATGCCTGGCCAGCAGGGCTTGACTACGCCGAGGAGCGAGCGGTTTCGTTTTGTAACGGTGGCCTTCCGCCACGCCTGACTTCGCAGGCTATATACATCTTTTTCTTTGCTCTTTTCTCTTTCTTTCGTAACTGACACCGAAGTGTACGGTGGCCTTCCGCCACGCCTGACTTCGCAGGCTATATACATATTTTTCTTGCTCTTTTCTCTTTCTTTCGTAACTGACACCGAAGTGTACGGTGGCCTTCCGCCACGCCTGACTTCGCAGGCTATATACATCTTTTTCTTTGCTCTTTTCTCTTTCTTTCGTAACTGACACCGAAGTGTACGGTGGCCTTCCACCACGCCTGACTTCGCAGGCTATATATATATATATCTCTTTTTCTTTACTCTTTTCTCTTTCTCCTTTGTTTTGTGACTGACACCGGAGTGTGCGGTGGCCTGAGTCCATGCCTGACTTCACAGGATACATTTTACACTGATACGTTTGAGCGAGGCCTGGGAATGAAATACCTGTGTGCCGGAGATGAAGCCCGTTACATGTAGTTGCAGCGTGGGACGAGACTTATTCCCTGTGGGCGGGGCCCGCGGAATTAGGACAGGGATGCAGTTTTGAATATCAGGAACCTTAGTGAGACATATACTGTGAACGTGTTTATGAGCCACCACCAGTTATATGTATAAATACCATAGTTAGGGTCCGAGAGATCTTTGGGAAGCCAGTACGGTGCTGATGTCTGGGCGAATGTAGGTTGCGAAGGCGGAGGAGGTCCACCGTCCTAGTTGTTGAAGGGATGAGGTGGAGAGACCTTGATTGGCAGCCGAGGTGGCTGCGCCTATCCTAAAGGAATGGCCTGAGTATGATGTGGGTGATAGGCCGGATTTAGTGAGGACTTGCTTGAGGTAGAAGGTGAACGGCGAAGCGTTAAGGGGGCATTTCCTTTGATGAGGAAAAGTGGAGAGGACGGATTGGTGGAGGGTCTGCAGCGCAGGAATTTAATCATGGAAGTAAAAGGGCAGAACGGGGAATCGATGCGAGCTGCGATGACTGAGCAGGCTCCTCCGCATTTGGAGTGTTTGAGGCTAAGACTAAAGTAGTTGGTGTTAAAGACTAGGTCGGAGAGGCAGACGTCTTGACTGGGGTCGAACGTGAGGGAAGCTGTGGTGAATTCCCCGGGTCGGAGGAGCGCGTAGAAGGCTAGTAGAAATACGGCGTCGAGCAGCGCGTCGATGTAGGGGGAGAATAATCCTTTCCTGAGTGTGGACAGCATGAGGTGCAGAACGGGGAGCGTGATGGGGAGCCTCGGGTCTGCAGCGGGGGGAAATGTCTTATACAGCCCTTTAAGGATGAGTTTAACCGTAGGGTTTGAGAATATGCTGGGAAAGCTCGGATCGGAGCAGCGAACGTTAAATTGAATTCCTGCTAAGAGGCTTCGGATGTACTGGGGTTTGAGGTGTCGATCAGTGGTGCAGTAGCCCATAAAGGCGCACACGGTGGAGATGAGGACAGGTTTGAGGGGAACATGTACTGAGCGGCAGAAGAAAGCGAACGTTCTCCATGCGAAATCATAGGATCTGAGGGTGGATGCGGCTAAGCCCTTTCTCATATAGAATCTGGCAGACTCGAGGTGCCGAGCTAGGGGACTCTGGATTAGTGCAGAGAGAGGAGATGAAGTGGAGGGATTCCGACTGGTTGTGAGCTGGCTTCCGGGCAGAGGCTCCGGAATGTCTGGAAATGAAAGCGAGAGAGGGAGTCAGCGACGACATTGAGGTGACCGGGGATGTGGCGAGCTGTGATGATGAAGTTGTGGATTATGGAGGAACGCGTAATGCTTCTCATGAATGGCATGATGTCGCTGCACTGGGAGCGCGCCTTGTTGATTATTTCAACCACTGATTGGTTGTCGCACAGCACCGAGATGCGTTTACGGAACCACAGGTGACCCCATACGTGGCATGCAACAGCGATCGGGAATATCTCGTGCAGAGCGGAGGATGAGGCATGATTAGGGAATGACGGGGGCCAGGACCCTGCGAACCACTCGCCCTGAAAGAAGCCCCCAAAACCCACGGATGGGGCGGCATCTGTGAAAAACCTGATTGAGTCAGAGGAACAGACGAGGTCATCATAGAAGAAAGTAACTCCGTTCCAGTGGGCGAGCAGGAGAGACCAGAAACGTAAGTCTGAGCGGCAGCCTTCGTCTAGGAGAACGCGGTCATGAAGATTGTTGACCACTGATGCTGTGTCCAGGAGGCGGGAGATGAACGAGCGCCCCTGGGGGATGACGCGCATGGCGAAGTTGAGGTGTCCTAGAAGGGAGAGCAACTGTTGTTTTGTGATGATGTGGTGCTCGCAATATGATTTGGTGATGTCCCGGATGCGCTGCAGTTTGTCTGAGGGGAGAGATGCCTTCATCTCTATAGAGTCGAGGGTGATGCCTAAGAACTCTAAGCTTGTGTTGGGACCTAACGTTTTCTCCTTGGAGAGGGGGACGCCTAGCTCCTGAAAGCAGTGTTTTAGTTTGCCTAGTGAGGTCCCTGAGCTGTCCTGTGGCGGATCTATGAGGAGGAAGTCGTCCAGTAGGTGAAGGACGGAGGGGATTCTAACTATGTTCAGCAGAATCCAGCAGAGCGCTTCCGAGAAGGAGTTAAAAATGCAGGGGCTGCTTCTGCACCCGAAGGTTAGGCGAACAGCGAAATATAATTTGGACTCCCACTTAATGCCGAACAGGTTCCACTGGGACGGGTGAATGGGAATGATTTTGAAGGCGTCGGTAATGTCCGCTTTGGAGAGCCACGCTCCGTGCCCTGTGCATTTAATCAATTTGATTGCATTGTCCACTGAGGCATAGTGAAGGGAAAACTGCTCTGAAGGGATGATACTATTGACGCTGCAAAATGGGCCGGAGCGGGGAGCGGACAGATCGAAAATCAGCCTTTTCTTTCCGGAGTACTTGCGTGTGGCTATTCCGATGGGATTTGAACGGAACACTGGGAAGGGGGAGGAGCTAAAAGGGCCGATTATATATCTTTTTTGGAGTTCTTTGTCGATGAGCTGGGAGACTATGTTAGGTTCTTTAACGGCTGACTGAAGATTTTTTGCTACGAAAGTAACTGTGGGAGATGAGAGGACCCCTACCCTGAAGCCTTGGGAGAGCCCTGACAGGAGATAGTCCACGAACACGGAATCTGGGTGGGTGGATAGCGCAGCTGCTAGCTGAGGGATGTTAATGGGAGTGGAGGGGTGATGTTTCAGAATGTTTTTCCACCACGAGGTTTCTGGCGAAGAGCTACTAGGTTTTGGTTGCACCTGGGGCATACGGACTTCGGGTGTGCCTCCCTGCAGAAACTGACGGTTTGGTCTATCGATTCCAGAATACTGCATGTGAGAGGCTCTGGGCGTGGAGAAAGGCACTGATGGGCAGAGGGCAGCGATGTGACCCTGCGCTCCGCAGCTGTTGCAGGAAATAGCGGATTGCCCGCCGGTAGCCATCACGAGCAGCTCGATGTCCATCACTGACCAGTCGAGGCGGATATTGCTATGCGCTAGGTGAAGCGCTGCTTTACTGGAAAAGCTTTTATGGTACTGGTAGAAGATGGATCTCCCGTATCTAAGGTTGATATCTCCGATAATGGCCATGTATGCATCTAATTCTACTCTTCTCTCAGGGTAGACGGAGCAGATTACGTCACGAAAGCTACCATGAATTGCCCTACGCTGACGTCTCTGATGAGCCTGGGGTCTGCGGTCTTAAAGACGGCGGTTATATTTCCTCCTGTAGCGATGGCTTTATCGCACTCCGGGGAGGGCAGAATAAGGCTAAGCAGGTTAACATCCTTCCCTTCAAGAATTGTTGACCTAAGCTGTGTGGAGATGTTAGCGGCTTGGGAAATAAAAGGCCTACCTGTAGGGGGGGCTGGGAGGGCCGAAGCCAGAGAATAAGGATGAGCTGCCGCGGGGATGCGTGGAACACCCTGACCTGAAAACCCCAGCGGGACTGGGGCCGCGAGCGCTGCTCTGAGTGCGACAGACGTTGACGCTCCTGTGCCGGAGTCTTCAATGGCCTGAAGGCGAGCATCGATGGCTCTTATGGAGCTATTCAGGGATTGCAACGCGCTGGCCACGCTATTCTCCCCGCTCCCGGCCTGGTGAGCCTGGGAAGGGGTGGACTTGGGAGGCGGACGGGGTCCTGGAGGGCTCGATTTCCTGGTCCTTTTTCCTCTGCGGCCTCGGCCGCGTCCTCGCCTTGGTCTCTCTGGGGAGCTGCTTGGGGCTGCTTCCCCGGGCTGGGGTGCTGCGCTGGAGACCTGGTCCGAGAGCTCTCGGAGCTGCGAGAGAGTGAGGCCTGGAGCTGTGGGGATGCCCTGCTGCTGGAGTCGGGCGATGAGGAAGTCTACCTCCGATGATAGCCCACTGTGGGGAGTTGAACCGGGATCAAAGATATTCATGCCAGGTTCGTCTGAATTGTCCGAGTTGGACATCTTGCACTAGTTTCTGTTTGTTTTTGTTTTTCTCACGAGGAGGGGTAGTCGTATTGCTGCTGTTTGCGGTCATCTGCAAATGACAACTGACAGGGAGGAAGAGCAGGCATTTAAGGAATTTAGCATGTGCAGCTATTGGCTGCTGAGGGGTGACGCCCTCATATTTAATGAGGGGGGAAGGGAGCCATCGAGTGACGTGTAAGTGACTCGTGTTAGGTCTTCCTTATTGAACTTGCGCTAAGCTTCATTAACATATCTGAACACTTGACTCAGTTGGTCTACTTTTGAAATGTCCTGGGTAGTATCCATTATAATCGAATATAATTCTGCATTCTGTATGTCTGTAATGATTGTGTCCTGCACTGTTTTCGATAGCAATGAAATTATTTCCTTTTGAGTTTGAGGACTTAGGTAGTGCACCTTCTTTTTGCTTTCAATAAGCCTTTGCAGAACTGGATCATAACGGGCCATAAGTTCTATGGTAGATAAGAAATTACCATTATCTATATCACCTATTTTCTCTCTGTGACCCCGGAAAGCAGAGTTTGGAGAGGGCAGTGTTAGTGTAACATCAGTTATTCTGGTTAGGACCTCGGTCCAAAACCCCACCTCTCTCTTAAACTCAGATGATATTTGCGCGTCAATGGTCAGATTATTTTTCCACGTATCATACACAACACATGCTGCCAAATGAGAGCGGGAGAATTCGTGTTCCTTAATCTTTTTAGAGAGACCCTGCCAATCATTTATTCCTATTCTCCACGCTTGGTGGAGGTGATGGGCAGACGGTCTGTCACCGAACAGACTGCTCACAGTACACCCGGTCCATAGATGGCGAGTAACATAGCCACTTGCGCGGAATTCTACATCCAAGTTTGGATGTTTTGTTATAGAACTCTTTTGAAAAGCACCTTCCCTTCCCATCCCTTTTTAATGGCCCTTCAGGCTTGCATGGCCCGTTATTCAGAATGTACCGTTTAACATCATCGTCTTCTAAATCTACAGGGAATTTCCCCCTATCAGTAGGGTATTCAGTCGTCGCTGGCCAACGTGTCCCTGGGGTGGGTGGGAGCTGCTGTCACTGTCGGGGCACGGCTAGCTGGCTGGGCAGCCTTGGCTATGGCCTCGGAGGGGGCACAGCTGACTTCTTGCTGACCTGCAAAAAGGAACGGATTATATTCCAATTCCAATGTAACCTGTAGCATACTGACTCGTACTGTTCATGGCGATTGGCGAATAAAACTTTCTATTATTCTAACCTGTCTCGAAGCGTGAGGCACGACTAGCTGGCTCGGCTGTAACGGGCTGCTGGGGTCTGTGGGGGCACGGCTAGCTGGCTGGGCAGCCTTGGCTATGCCTATGTCTGAACTGGCCTCAGAGGGGGCACAGCTGACTTCTCGGCTTTCGCTCTCATTTAGCTTTTCTGAGCACCGCTTGGGTAGTAGCGGTGCGGGGCTCCCCCGCACCGCGGGGGGTGCGGGGGCCTCCGCTACGCCACTGACCCTGGCTCTGTTATCTCTCTTAAGGAATGAGAGGCTCCAGCCATCTTGATAAACCAGTTCAACTCTCGGTCACAAAATGGTTACGGCTGTGGGAACGCTGGCTTCAAGGCCATTAAGGGTCAGACGCAAGTGACTGAGGGTGCCCAGCTGTTTAGTCTATCTCCCCAAATATGTTGTTTACTCTCTGTAAACTAGTTAAAAAGGTCTATCGAGAGATAGGCTGGGCAGATTTGACGTGGCAACTCTACCGTGAAGTCAGAACCTCTGGCTCTTGGACTTGTGATGTGAATTCTTCGGCCGAAGTGTTTGACATCAAAGTTCCAACTCTCCTTGTGTCTCTCTGAGTCCTGACTCTCCATTGCTGCAGAAGTTTCCCTTACACTGATGAAGACTCAGGCTCATAATGAAGACATGATATAAACTCAGACTTATGGTGAAGCAACCTGATCTCACCAGAATGCGTGACTCCACCAAGACTCCTTAACACCACATTGCGTGGTGGAGTCACGCATTCTGCTACATTTACGTGTCTGCACCACGCAAACAACCCAATGTAAAGTGAATGAGGCTCTTTTGTCGTGGTGCACACACGCATTTCTACAACGTCCCGCAGTGAGCTTTTATTCTATAAAACGTTTAAATCTACTTTATAGCTTGTAGTAACTCACGGGAGGCTTCTTTTATTTTATTTGTATTCATAATATTTTTTATTTTTCGTCAGAATGTAAAAATTACATTAGTTACGAATTTTTGTTCTCAAAAAACAGTGCATTGTGTGTAATACAACTGTGATTTTTATTAAATTAGTTAGTTTTAAGGAAGGCCAGAGCTTCAGCTGTGTCAAATAGATTGTTCCCTTTAGTTAACGTTATTTAAAAGATAATGATCATGTCCCCTTTATTGTATTACGAGCGTCCATTCCCATTGGATAACGGAGAATTTTACACCCGGAAGTAAGTATATTCTCCTTAATGTTGATTGATTTTACAGTGATATCTGAACTACTCATCAACTCAAACACACCAGATTATCCTTGTTAATTACACAACATTGATTGGTTTAAATTGTGTACAATGCTTTTGTATTTTCCCCCTTCCATTCGGAGAAACTAATATTTTTTCGGAGTTTTGGGATGGCAGAAGACACTACACTACCCAGTATCCTCAGCTATCGTTTGGGACGACACCATGTGCTTAGCTTGACAAACCCCATGATCAGTCCTCAAGCTCTGTGATTGGTTGACCTCCAACTGCATTCCATTTGAAAAAAAGATAAAATCTTTCGTAAAAGACAAAATCATACTTTATTCAGCAGTGCTTGCTTTACTCTTTGAAAGTCATCACATGAATGCATTGTAATAAATGGGTTGGCTGCATTAAATATTACACATCTATCGTAGTTCTTTATTTATCTACAGAGATTGGGCTCAGAATAGACCGGAAACTATTCTTTTACTGTTCTGTTTTAATTTCACAATAAAGTTAGTAGTAATAATCTGTTTTGATATTATTGTTTTTTATTAACTACTAGACCTCTGGGTCATGTTAAGACCATATTTTCTGTGTTGCTGTGGGTTTTTTCCATCGCTTTTGTGTTACAAATATTAAAACAATAACTAAATATATCCTTCGTAAACTAAACCAAAAACAGCAGTATATTTTATTTTGTTAACACTGTAAACTTGACAGCTTTTTAACCCGCATCTCCTACTGGTTAAAGCACGTTATTACACGTTTAGAGTAATGCAATGCAGGTAGATTGTGTTGCTTTTTAATGACTGTTTAAAATGCCTTTTTCTTAATGTCTTTCATTTTTCTAAAGAACTTTTGAATATGTTATATTTGATGAAAACATTTAAATATTAAGAGTACATACAAAATAGTGGGAAAGTAGAAGGTCAATGATATAAATATAGAATAGAAAATATCAAGAAGATACTGTAAATAATATCTACAATAAAACAGTTTAGTGCCTGATAGGAGGATGTGCAAAACAGACAAACTAATAAGGCTTTATTTAAACATTAAAGAATAATTTAGGCTAAGGTCTTTTTTTAAATAAGAAAAAAGCTTTGGGGGTATCTATCTACAGATACATATTAAGCCTGACAAAGTACTTAACATATAATATATTGCATGTTTTTTTTTGGAACTTGACAATCAACTTTCCTGCAATGTTAACTATGTTGAAGCACTTATTTTAACCGATATTATACATATTTATTATACTCTTATAAGATGTTAGATCGAATAAGAAATGTGCAGAATATGACAGTTTAATGGTGGAGGTATTACACATATTGATAGATGTCTTGTAATGCACTGTTGAGGAACCTGTGACCCAAGTTTTGCATTCATTGCATAACTACACCGTATTGTGTATATGATATGTCAATAAACCTTAGAAAATCTTGAAATCTTGAAAGGGATGTGCAAAATATCAATTATATACAGTCTTTAATGAACGATTAGAGAATAACGAGTAATGTATATGCTTTATACGGATCTGCAGATAAATGTTTAGTCTTCTCAAGCACCAACTATCAAATATCTCTCCTGATTGTTGGCACTTGACGATCACCTTCACTGAATTTTACTCAGGTGTAACTAAAGTCTGATTTAAGGGCTGTTTATATTTCACATCATTAATCAAAATCTGTAAAGTAACTAAAATAAATGTAGTGGAGTAAAAACACCATATTAACCTTAAAGAAAGCCCTCAGGATTATAAAAGACTCCCATCACCCCAGCCACAAACTGTTCTGTCTGCTGCCGTCTGGCAGGCGGTACCGCAGCATCCGGACTAAAACCACCAGACTCAGGGACAGCTTCATCCCCCAGGCCATAAGACTATTGTTTGTTTGTTTGTAGCCTTTATTTAACCAGGCGAAAGCCCCTTGATATCAAAATATATCTTTTTCAAGGGTGACCTGCAGGACATTAGTTACACATGTAACATAAAAACAACAGAACAACAATAAGGATGACATACAACATAATGTACAGGGTACAGTTTACAAAACTCTATTTACAGTGACAGGTACCATGAGTATCAAACAGCATGTCACCCAGCCAAGTTTCAAAGTGATGCAGGGGAACCAAAGTGCTCAGTTTTAAACATGTTTGCAGACTGTTCCAATTTAGTGGAGCTGCACATCTAAAAGCTCTCTTCCCTAAGACAGTCCTAGCACTTGGCACATTTAATAAAACAACATCATGACAGGCAATACGTATTTTCAATTTGTCGAGAGATCAGAGAGCAGATATAAAAAGGTAGTTTACCCAACATGGCTTTATAAATGAACATGTACCAGTGACTGAGCCTCCGTACAGTTAGTGAAGGCAGACCTGCCTTGGCATACAGGGTACAGTGATGAGTAAGTGCTTTACAGTTAGTAACACATCTCAGAGCACTGTGATACGCAGCATCTAACTTTTCCAGGCAATGGGCAGGTGCATTCATATATATCAAATCACCATAGTCCAGCACAGGTAAAAAGGTCACAGTGACTAGCCTTTTCCTGGCTTCAAATGAGAAACAGGACTTGTTCCTGTAGAAGAAACCTAGCCTAACCCTCAGCTTTTTAAGCAGATTAGTGACCTGAGGTTTAAAAGTAAGACAATCATCAAGCCAGATACCAAGGTATTTGTAACAGGCAACAACTTCAAGTTTTGTTCCTTGCGTAGTTACAATATCTAAAACAGGCTCCGGTGTCTTTTTTGCTTTTGAAAAGAGCATTACCTTGGTTTTATCCACATTTAAAAGAAGCTTTAATTCAGAGAGCTGAGTCTGAATAGTGTTTAAAACAGCCTGTAATTTAACAACAGCCTCTTTAATGCCTCTTATAATTAAACACCTGAACTTAGAAACAACATCCATAACATTCATCTGGCTGCTACTTAGAAATTATTTATCTAATATATCATATTCACAATGTAGTGACTGCTTTTTTGTCTTTTGTTTTCTTAGTTATGTTCTCTTTTATATGTGTGTGTTATGTGTTATGTGTAACGTTGCTGCCTTCTTGGCCAGGTCAGCATTGAAAATGAGATTGTATCTCAATGCTTTTATCTTGTTAAATAAAGGTTAAATAAAATAAAAAAAGATTCCAATCACTTGTATATAGACTCTTATTGCACTATTTCACTATTTTTTCTGTGTATCTGTTTTATTGTGTTGCACTGTTGGAGGACCCTGTGACCTAAGGGGGGGGGGATAGGACACGTTCGATTCCTGTTTTGAATAGTGTGCCGTCGATGGGTTTCATTCCATTTCAAGGTGCTTTTTGACGCTCTGTGTAAACGTTGCGCACTGCCACTCCAACATCCAATCACAGAGCTTGAGGACTGCTCACGGTTCGTCAAGCTAAGCACATGGTGTAGTCCCAAACGATAGCTGAGGATTCTGGGTAGTGTAGTGTCTTCTGCCATCCAAAAACTCGGAAAAAATATTAATTTCTCCGAATCGAATAACGTAAATGTAGCAGAATGCGTGACTCCACCACGCAATGTGGTGTTAAGGAGTCGTGGTGGAGTCACGCATTCTGGTGAGATCAGGTTGTGATGAAGACAAGGTGTGTGGGTGTGTGTGTGTATTTGTGTGTGAGTGTGTGTGTGTATTTGTGTGGGAGAGAGTGTAAAGCAGATGAGGTGCGTGGGAGTCCTGGTGTTCTGCTCTTTGTCAGTGTTGAAGCTGCAGCGTCTTATTAAAAAGCACTTTTAACTTCTCACGATAAACAGCATGTGTATGACGTTTGAACTGTGAAATAGTAGTCACATAACAGCCTGTCAAAATAAACAAAGGGCTATGAACTAATAACTGTGTGTGTGTGTGTGTGTGTGTGTGTGTGTGTGTGTGTGTGTGTGTGTGTGTGTGTGTGTGTGTGTGTGTGTGTGTGTGTGTGTGTGTGTGTGTGTGTGGTGTGTGTGTGTGTGTGTGTGTGTGTGTGTGTGTGTGTGTGAGAGAGAGAGAGAGTGTAAAGCAGATGAGGTGCATGGGAGTCCTGGTGTTCTGCTCTCTGTCAGTGTTGAAGCTGCAGCATCTTATTAAAAAGCACGTTTAACTTCTCACGATGAACAGCATGTGTATGACGTTTGAACTGTGAAATAGTCGTCACATAACAGCCTGTCAAAATAAACAAAGGGCTATGAACTAATTCTCTGTGTGTGTGTGTGTGTGTGTGTGTGTGTGTGTGTGTGTGTGTGTGTGTGTGTGTGTGTGTGTGTGTGTGGTGTGTGTGTGTGTGTGTGTGTGTGTGTGTGTGTGTGTGTGTGTGTGTGTGTGTGTGTGTGTGTGTGTGTGTGTGTGTGTGTGTGTGTGTGTGTGTGTGTGTGTGTGTGTGTGGACCAGGTCCGTCCTCCGCGCAGGAGGACGGACATGTGGTTTTTTGAGGACAAAGGAAGAGGGGGAAGGTCAGGAGTTAACATACAGTCATCCCTGTGATAATGAAGCTGAGCCACTGGGATTGGGGAAGATTTGAGGTGTTGATGATAATTTGGGCAGCCAATCACGGAGGTCTGGAAGGGAGGCGCAGATAACTCCTGTTCTTGGAAGCGAGGTATTTAGAAGGGAAGCATGCCATGTGCTCGCTCTCTTTCTCCTCTGGCTGGCTGGCTGGCTGGCTGGCTGGCTGGCTGGCTCACGTGAGTATCAGGTAAATGTGGGATCCCACAGAACTGTATGTAATTTGTACTGTATTGATTGTATTTGATTGTATTGCATTGTATATTACCATTAAAGTGGATTATTGTTTAACGGTTAATTGTATGCTCTGGATTTCCTTCATGTAAGATAACAGCTTGTTTAGGGACGCGAGGAGATTTGAGAAAGCGGACTAATTAGCCACCAAATCTCCTAACAATATATAGCAGAGTGTCAATATTTTGACACCACAATTCATATTTCATACTGAAAATAAACAAGATATGGTTGAAGTAACGTTATACATTTACATATTTCAATGATTGAGACATTTTCTTTGCATGTTAATTAAACTTAAGGATAGCACCTTGAGTTGAAGCAACTCATTTTCGAGGGGGTCCAACAGAACCAATGAGGCCAGAACCCATGAACAAGCATCAAAATAGAGCTTATTTATCCCCAAAAAATCGCCAGGAGTGTAGTCACCGTTTTCATAGACACATAGAAGCTTCAGACATTCACCAGTGGGGTACTACCTGATGTTTTGTTTTTATGTCATGGAACGTCACCTCTCTGGGGGGGAAGGAGCCGGAGCTTGTGCGGGAGGTTGAGCGGTACCAGTTGGATCTGGTTGGGCTCACCTCTACGCACAGCGTCGGCTCTGGAACCTTACTTCTGGATAGGGGTTGGACTCTATTCTTCTCCGGAGTTGCTCAAGGTGTGAGGCGCCGGGCGGGTGTGGGGATACTCACAAGTCCCCGGTTAGGTGCTTCGTTGTTGGAGTTTACCCCAGTGGACGAGAGGGTCGCCTCCCTACGCCTGCGGGTTATGGGGGGGAAAACTCTGACTGTTGTGTGTGCTTATGCACCCAACAGCAGTTCAGAGTATTCGGCCTTCTTGGAGACCCTGGAAAGAGTCCTGTATGGGGCTCCTGAAGGGGACTCCTTAGTCTTGCTGGGAGACTTCAACGCACATGTGGGCAATGATGGAGACACTTGGGGGGGCGTGATTGGGAGGAACGGCCCCCCTGATCTGAACCGGAGTGGTGGTTTGTTACTGGACTTCTGTGCTAGTCATGGATTGGCCATAACAAACACCATGTTCGAACATAAGGATGCTCATAAGTGTACGTGGTACCAGAGCACCCTAGGCAGAAGGTCCATGATCGATTTCGTTATCGTATCATCGGACCTGAGGCCGTATGTTTTGGACACTCGGGTAAAGAGAGGGGCGGAGTTGTCAACTGATCACCATCTGGTGGTGAGTTGGGTCGAGTGGCGGGGGAAGCCTCTGGATAGACCTGGTAAGCCCAAACGTGTAGTTCGGGTGAACTGGGAACGTCTGGAGGAGGCCCAAGTTCAGGAGGCCTTCAACTCACACCTCCGGCGGAGCTTTTCGGGCATTCCTGTGGAGGTTGGGGACATTGAACCAGAGTGGTCGGTGTTCAAAGCCTCTATTGCCGAAGCCGCGGCGGGGAGCTGTGGTCTCAAGGTCCTAGGTGCCTCAAGGGGCGGTAACCCTCGAACCTCCTGGTGGACACCGGTGGTCAGGGAAGCCGTCCGACTGAAGAAGGAGGCCTTCAGGGATTTGTTATCCCGGGGGACTCCCGAGGCAGTTGCAAGGTACCGACAGGCCCGAAGGGCAGCAGCCTCATCCGTGGCTGAGGCAAAGCAGCGGGTGTGGGAGAAGTTCGGAGAAGACATGGAGAAGGACTTTCGGGCGGCACCAAAGTTGTTCTGGAAAACTGTCCGACACCTCAGGAGGGGGAAGCAGGGAACCATCCAAGCTGTGTACAGTAAGGATGGGACGTTGTTGACCTCAACTGATGGAGTGTTGGGACGTTGGAAGGAACACTTTGAGGAACTCCTGAACCCGACAACTCCGCCCTCTATGTTAGAGGCAGAGCTGGAGTATGACGGGGGATCAATGCCAATCTCCCGGGGGGAGGTCACTGAGGTCGTCAAACAACTCCACAGTGGCAAAGCCCCGGGGGTGGATGAGATCCGCCCGGAAATGCTGAAGGCTCTGGGTGTTGAGGGACTGTCATGGTTGACACGTCTCATCAACGTTGCGTGGAAGTCGGAAACAGTTCCGAAGGAGTGGCAGACCGGGGTGGTGGTTCCCCTTTTCAAAAAGGGGGATCAGAGGGTGTGTGCCAATTACAGAGGCATCACACTACTCAGCCTCCCCGGGAAAGTTTACTCCAAGGTACTCGAAAAGAGGGTCAGGTCGATTGTCGAACCTCAGATTGAGGAGGAACAATGCGGATTCCGTCCTGGTCGTGGAACGACGGATCAGCTTTTTACTCTCGCAAGGATCCTGGAGGGGGCCTGGGAGTACGCTTATCCGGTCTACATGTGTTTTGTAGACTTGGAGAAGGCGTATGACCGGGTTCCCAGGGAGTTACTGTGGGAGGTGCTGCGGGAGTATGGGGTGAGGGGGTCTCTACTCAGGGCCATCCAATCTCTGTACTCCCAAAGCGAGAGCTGTGTCCGGGTCCTCGGCAGTAAGTCGGACCCATTTCCGGTGAGGGTTGGCCTCCGCCAGGGCTGCACTTTGTCACCAATCCTGTTTGTAATATACATGGATCGGATTTCGAGGCGTAGTCGTGGGGGGGGGGGGGTCTGCAGTTCGGTGGACTAAGGATTGCACCACTGCTTTTTGCAGATGATGTGGTTCTGATGGCTTCATCGGTCTGCGACCTTCAGCACTCACTGGATCGGTTCGCAACCGAGTGTGAAGCGGCTGGGATGAGGATCAGCACCTCCAAATCTGAGGCCATGGTTCTCAGCAGGAAACCGATGGACTGTCCACTCCAAGTAGGGAATGAGTCCTTACCCCAAGTGAAGGAGTTCAAGTATCTCGGGGTCCTGTTCTCGAGTGAGGGATCAATGGAGCGTGAGATGGGCCGGAGAATCGGAGCAGCGGGAGCGGTATTGCAGTCGCTTTACCGCACCGTTGTGACGAAAAGGGAGCTGAGCCGGAAGGCAAAGCTCTCTGTCTACCGGGTGTGAGAGAAACTTCCTGCTCAGCAATGTTGATGGAAGAAATGGAGGCTGGAGTCCGCTTTATATCAAACACTGAGTTTAATGAGAGCCAACGGCCGTGAGTGAGCTCAAAGCGTTTACACAACATGCTATGAGAAAACCCTCCAACTCACTGAAGCATTACACAGAAAACACAGACGATCTACCGGAGAATCCGGGAGGGGCCTCTATTTCGCGCGTCTTCTGATCGATAATCACAAAAACACATGGATTCAGAGACAAAGACAGTCTGTTAAAGTCCTCTGGCAGTTAGTCACAGTCCCCCAACTGGAAAGCGGAACCTTTAACCCTTTAACCTTTAAACCTTTAAACCCCTGCTCTAAGTTATGGCAGACCTATGTGAAACACAAAATGCTTTTTGGTACAAACACTTAAACAAAATATTTCCCTCACAGATCCACGCTTTTATCAATTCATTGATAACCAATTAATATTAGTCTAAGAATATTTTCAGTCACTACTTGAATCAAATAAAACGTCCTCAGAGTTGGGTGGATTCCTCATTACATTAATTACATCAAAAACAGAATAAGATTGGAACAGCCAATCACAATGGTTGATACAGACAACCATAATAGAAAAATCATCTTTCTTCAGTGTTTGATTTCTTTTGTCACAAAAGCACAATAATAACACATATGCAATACAAAAATATAATAGTAAAATATATGTTTCAAAAAACAAGATCTTTTATCATTTATCCCTCAGTTAATCTCATTCATCAAACACAAATTCAAATTCAGCTTACATCTTTAAAGATTTACTTCAAGGCAATTTCATAATTAAAACACAATTAGAATGTAGGATTATAAGAAATCCAATTGAGGTATAAAATCAGAATCATTAGGGATTCAGTTAAAAAAATTCACAGTTAAGGTATAAATGCACAGTGATGAATTGATCAATCTGTAATCTGTAAAGGTACAGTGTCCTCAATCTTTAGCATTACTTTTCGTTTACTTCAATACACTTATTCAAGAGTAAGGCACTTTACTACATACATTTTATTCAAATACATTTGTTTAACATCTGAAAAGGAAAAGTTAGGCATTTTATTTCAACAACCTGAGGAAAGAAAAGTCAAAATATCTATTCGTTTGAAACCGTCAGGCAGGTAATTGTATTTACTGTATCAACAATGAGAGAGACTAGGCCCTCGTACTGTTAAGATTGCTCAGAGTCTGTGGGGAAAAGTTGTACCAATCCTCAGCCTCCTCGCTAATTCTGGATGCTATGTCCAGCTAACTAAACCAGCTTTCGTGAAAGGAATTGGGCTAAACATGGGAGAATGCATAGATTCTGGCATATTTTGGCACAGCAAACAGTTGCTAATATTGTGTTCATGTGCGTAGTCTAACATTAAACTTGCTGCAGAATTAGTTTTAGTTCGTTTAAATGGAGTGATTTAAGGCCTTTTTGAAAAATCTACATCACCTGCTGAGTATTTAAGTGGAGTGGATAGAACATTTGTTTTTCTATCTAAATGTAGCATGCAGTAGCACCTGGATTGGGAACCTGGTAATCTGGTTTCCTCGTTGTACATTTTACCTGGTAATGATTAAGGATAGTAACATTGTCTGTTATAATATTAGAAATATCTTATTGTTCAATACATTATCAATCTGAAAATATCAATTAATTTATTTTGTTTAGTGTGAAAGTGTAATCTGATCTGACAAAATATATTTGTTTAGTGTGAAAGTGTAATCTGATCTGACAAAATATATTTGTCACCACTATGTAACACATATTTGTTCATCGGAAATATAAAAACAATCATTAATTGTACATCTGTAATCATCTGGTCATTCAATTCAAATGTTATCTTTGTACAAGAGCTCGAAGAACATGTCCTCCTGACTCGTTCTCCTCCTCTCTTTATGACACAGAATGTCTGGTGTGTGAAGGCATCCCGATACTGTAGATTAGCACTGAGGTGCTGATTGGCTCAAAACTCTTCTTCCCCAGAGCACCATATTTCAAACCCCCCCAATTGCTCTGCTTTTTGTGGCTCATTCAGTGAGCACTTTATGATCTCCCAGTGAACCAGAGGCTC